>NC_084530.1:28004684-28114684 GCF_024500275.1 Phycodurus eques
ACAAAACAACAAACTCTCTGTAAACAGATGCAGGCTTGACTTACACCCATGCTTTCTCACTGGAACTGAAGTCAATTGCTCACAAATGAGACTTTGTGTGTGCGTGCGTGCGTGCGTGTGCGTGTGTATTTGTTTCGGCGCTGCATTTGCTTACAACAGCGACTTTGAAATGGATTGCAAATCTTCGCCCGATTGAAATGCAAAAAGCTCTCCTCCTCCTCACTTTTTAAGCGACCTTATGAGGTGTACCTTTTGAACAAGGTGAAGATGAGAAATGGGGATGAAAAGGAGGAGGGGAAGGAGAGTGAGAGAGGGTTGCCGATAAGCTCGCCTGCTTTCAACTGTGGAGAAGTTTTTAATATCTCTAAATCAGAGGCTGGATATTGAAAGTGTCATCTAATTGAAAATGATTTAGGACATGGAGCCTGTCAGGCAATCACGTATAAATTCACTCCTGACACTGACTCCAAAGTCTCTCTATTTGCATGTTATGAGTCATTTGCATGGTGGAGGCTTGGGAGAGTATAAAGCATGCAAATGATATGGAGCGCTGCGCAAGGTGATGTACGCCCTCCTCCTCCATCGCTTTCATTCCCCCTTTAGCCTCAGGAGAAATTCTTTATGCTTTGCAGCTGCCTTTTGTCCAGAAAGTCATTTATTTCTGCTGTTGTTGGCTCCCTTGCTATTTTACAGTCTGCCGCATAGGTTAGCAAAGAGACAGCCACCGCCCCCATTCGTCTGAATAAGCGTCATTTCCCATTTTCTGCCTCCTGCTGAACGTGGAATTCATTGCCTTATTTTGTGGGAAGATAGCTGCAGATTTCACACGAGACACGCTGGTATATATTCCTCTAGCGTCCGAGCAAAAAAGTCAATATACTTTGGTGTGACGCGGAAAGCAGAAAATATGAAGTACGACCAGTACTTTTAATCTGGAAGATGAATGAGAATTGTTTTTTGTTGTTGTTGTTGTTGTTTTTAATGTGACAGACTCTTCCATCCCTGAACACATACAGTATTTTGCATAACAAATGAGATTAATCAAGCCAATCTTCACAAATGAATACTGCAGTAAATCAACAATTCATTTTGAGGTTATGACATTGTTTTCTAACACAACCTTTACCTGCCTGCCCAACAGTTAGATGAATACGAATGAATGGGTTCCACCATGTGTTCTTACAGTAAATGCCTAAATAAAGTTCGATGAAAAGGGCAAGCATTATTTCTTTTTGCTCTTCCTCTTGTGCAACCTCGGCTATTTTCCCCACTGTCCGAGCTGTGTGACATGCATGAGGAAACATCCAAGTATGCACATCTGACCAAATTAGCATCCAACAACTTGTGGGCTTTCGCTGTAGAAACAGGGCTAACTTTTCCCTCAGGGTGTAATTTGTATGTAAACGTACGTCCTCATCCTTCCCCTCTTTGGATTTGTGGTTTTGGTCAATATACAAAGAAGAGCAGCGGTGCACTATAATCATCTCTGTATGAGTCTCCGCATAATAATGCTTTTATGCTTTACAAATAGAACCTCCAAGATTGTGTGCATCTTAATTTGATGTCCACGCTTGAATACAGTATGTAAATATGTACGTGTGTGTTGACGACTGAGTGACTGCAGCAGTCTCAAGTGTTACCCAGGGAGCTCCCGCATATGCCGGCAGTCTTGTTTGTCTTCCGCCGCTGCTCAAACAATGCCTCCCCGCGGACTCGGACACTGTAGAGAATGAGAAAGAGAGAGAAGCTGTAAGACTCTGCTCAATTATACACATGTACACATCCCATTACCACTCATACTGAACAGTAGTTGAAAACATCACATGCAGTTGCTTTGAAAACAGGTGAAGTGCAAAAACACAACTGTAATTAGAGCTCTACCGTTCATGGCCGATAACACACGCGGGAAAAACACCCATCACGTGTGATGCAAGGACACTTAATCTACCTGCGGCAGGAAATCTCTCGGCGCAGAAAGGCGATAAACCAACTAGTCGATACATGTATGTAAGGTCGTATTCCATATCTCTCATCAGCAGTGGTGTCGCTAGGCCTATTTTAAGCTTAAGCCCCCCTCAAAACTTGTCAAGCCCCCCCAAAATATTTGGTAGTATGTGTTTATGGCGAAGGTATATTGTCCTAGCCCCCTTATAAATGATCTCCAGCCCCCCTAACCAAATACTGCTCTCCACAAAATGTTGACTTTTTTTTTTCTCTACGCCCTGAATCATAATTGCTTTCAAATTCCTCGGTGGAGGTGACAAGCTCCATTTTCTAGAACTGGCTGGTTTAGTCCAACAATGGAAGAAGGAGGTTTTTCTTTGTGCTCAATTTATTTGGTGTTCAAAAAAATAGAGGGGGATAAAAGTCTCCACCTGCTTATATATTGGAGGGCCATGCTACCAGACAAATCACAGCCCGTTAAAATCAAGTTCGGACTTTGACTAGGCCACTCCAAAACCTTCATTTGTTTTTAAGCCGGTCAGAAGTTGACTTGCTGAGAGAATTGCTCTCACTGTGGTTTACTGGAATCCTCAAGCTTTAGAAATGGCTTTGTAACCCTTTCCAGACTGATAGATTTCAAATACTTTATTTCTCATCTGTTCTTCCATTTTTTTGGATCGGGGCATTTTGTTGCCTTTTTCACACAGGGCCAGGTAGCTTTGAATTTTGTTTTTCTCCTTTAATAAATAAAACCACCATTTAAAAATGTCATTTTATGTTTACTTGGGTTACATTTGTCTGATATTTTCATTCTTTATGATCTTAAACATTAACGTGTGGAAACTTTAAAAAATAAGAATTTGAGAATGGGGCAATTACAGTACTCTACATCCTAAACCGTCTGTGTCTGTGCACTATAAGTCACTTTTTGTGGAATAGGCAAGTGGAGGCAACCTTTCTTTTGCAGCTCTCAAGCCGCCTAGACCATTAGCAGGGGAGATGGATAAAGAAGGGAACTGTGCAGTTTTATTTATATACGGTGTGTGTGTGCGCACGCAGTGAGCTTTCTGGGCCCATTATAGTCATCATAGTGTACGACGAGTTGAATAGACCGCAGACACAAGTGGATTAGGACTAATGAGGACAGGCAATACCTCATGATGGATGGCAGCCCTCACACTGGGCTGCTCTGCTTCATAGCTCGAGTGTGCTCAACATGCTAGTGTGGTTGTTCCTGTTTGTCTTGCAGGTCCATTATTGCCTCCAGCCTTTGTGTTATTTATTTATTTTTTTTAACCAGAAAATTGGCCAAAAAAAAAAAAAAAAAAAGGGGGTTGGTGATTTTACACCTAGCGGTATAAAAGCTGAAGCGTCAATAGAAATATTTATCTTGTTCGCACTCTTTTGAAAGCTATTGAGTAGGAAAAGATAAACAGGATATTGCAGAACAGGCTTGCAGTGTTCCCCCAGTATAGTTGACTCATTCACTTGGCAAACAATAGCGCCCAAAGCGGGGAGGCAAGCAAGTGACGGCCGCTCATGTAGTCAATGGGGCCTTTTTACAAGCTATTTAAGGGGATGAAAGCTGGTCCTTTTCAGCATCAAAAGGGTGTCAGTGTGTTTGAAACGGTGCTTCAGGGCCATTTAGGAGCGCCGGGCCGGACGAGCCGCGCGCTTTGATTAAAGTGCCGTTGTGCAGGGGGGAGGCGACACTCAAGTGACTTTTAATGCCCCTTTTCCACTGCACGGTACCTACGCAGCACCACTCGGCAGTTGGTTTTCCACTTCAAAACAAAAAAAAGCTGCCTTATTGAGTGTAGTCAGAAGTGAATGGGCTAATGAGTTAAATATAGCCGCATGTCCACCTACAGTTCTTAGAAAAATCTCCTTCATCCCCACTGCTTCGTATGTTGTGTCTTTTGAATGAAGTTAAACGGTCAAGTTAAGGAGGGAGGCACTTACTCGCTTGTTGAAAAACTAGTTGCACATTTTGAGGCATACATCTTGTTTTGTTTTTTAATGCAGCCATCTTGGAATTTTGCATGGCCAGTGGTATTTTTAAAAAGAGCAGGATTTGATGAGCACATGTACCAAATGCTTATATCAGCATTTGAACGATTCTTTCACATATCTGCTCCACTCCAAGCCATGGAGAGTGCATGAAGACATGATGGGCCATGTGAAGTGGTTTTTAACGAGTGCATGTATCCCACTTTTCTATTACGTTTCCACCGACAGAATGAGCGCTTGACCTGCATTACACACCAGAGACCTATATAACTATTACTAGAAATAGACATAAATTATCTTTGGCTCTGCTTCATAAATATTTAGCTTTGGCTAATATATTCGCATATGGAGCAGAGGCATAATATATATATACATGCAACCCAACCTGTGATAAATGACTCAGGGAAAAATAGTCCCTCTTTGTCAACAATACCATAAAGTGAATCATAACACACCGATAATCATCCGTGGCAAAAATAAATAAATAAAAATACATATTTGCACATGTTCTGGACTACAGCTGAGCTTATTTGCATGGATGCTTTGTTAAATGCGACACACGTGCAAATGGATGCTTCCTGCCGTTGAGAGCCCAGTAATTAACCCGACACAACAAAGTCGACATCCTGTAATTGACCTAATTGTTGGGCTTGTCAGCTCCTGTTCCACGCGTTAAGCAATAAATATGCAGGGTGTCATTAATCAAAGCACTCACGGGGGAGCAAAGGCACTACGTCTTGTTCTTGTTTGGCTGTCTATTCCAAAGGGTCCACCCGGGCATGTAGAAGCCCACATTTCTCCTTGTCTTTTAATCTCCATAACAGCTTTTACAGCCTTTATACCTTTACAAGCGTGTTCAAGTGCTTTATTTTTACAGCCCCAACAACAGCACATCAAATTAGGCTACAAGGTTTAGTGTGCGTTGTTTTGAATCTGAACAAAGTGATTCCTACTGTAAAACTCTCGCCTCTGTGACCTGTGTGGCGTTGGCTCGCCATTCCTTACGCTTTTCGGCACTCAGGGAGTGTGTTTGTGTGCTTATTTGAGCTTTTATGCACAAACAGGAATATGATTCATTGCTTTCGAGTACGTATTAAGACACAGAATGCCTCCAGGCTGCTGTAAAAAGATGTAGCACTACCACCTTTATTGTGTGTTTAAAATGAGGATTACCTCCCCTATATCTCTTATGGTTCCCCGCACACAGATTACTCACTTATTCATCTCTGGTCTACTATAGCAAATGAGGAGCCTCTATTAGAGCCTCTATTAGATGATACACACATGCACACACACACACAGTCAGTGCATTAATAACAATAACAATAAAGTGGCAATCAAATCTGTAAAAACAATATGTACTTAATGTTGGCCCAGAATCAAGCGCTAAAAGCCCACCTCATCAAACTGCAAATTAGTCCCGCCCGTAACTTTATTATGGCCCTGCCAGCCCGGAGACGGCCGGCCATAAATAATTCAACTCGCTCCGTCTCTCAAAGCGCCCAGATTTAATTCCACCAAATGGAAAGCGCGTGCACGTGTTTGTCTGCCGTGTGTTGGTGCCGGCCCTCGAGGCTTTCTTGTTGCTTGTACGGGTATTTATTATTTCTAAAATTACACACACACACACACACATTCATGGAAGACTGCTAGCGCCGGCCAACCGTCGAAGGAACATTCGCCTCCAGGTCGCACCTGATACCGTGCCGGATCCATCACTCAGGCAGCAGCTCGGCCCTCCCAGCTCCTACCACCAGAGGAGAGGAACAAATTCTGTACAGTTTATACCATAAACTCAGTACCAACATATGCAGTTTAACACATTCAGTGCCATTGACGGCTTTAGAAGTCAAATATCCATGTTAAATGGGAAGACTGGCAGTGAATGAGTTAAGGATATAAGTACAGCCTTCATAAATGGAGATAAAATGCATGTTAGTAATAATATATATATATATATATATGTGTGTTTTGTTTTTTTGAGGGGGGGGGCGTCGGCGACAATTACTCGAGTACTCAAAATATTGATATCGGATAATTGATTAGATCGTGACAGCCCTTAACTATTTACATTTAACTACTATTCGGAATAAGAAAATACAACTTTAATATGAGTATTTAATGAAGTTATGTGCATATAGGCGATTGTAATCCTATCAGTGCCAGCAAACAATAGCAAAAAAACATGATTTCGTTACAATTTTCTATTATACAAGCGAGTGACTTCATTTCCCTAAATTCCTTAATTTCAGGTGCTCGTGTCCCAAAAGCGTGAACATTCCAAATCACAGTGCAGACACCCGTGGTACAGATGGAAGCTGTCTGCTGCCTGTGCAAATGTCATCACTCTACCTGTACCATGTATCTTCATTAGAACTGCACAGGGAGCCATCGAGGGAAATACCCCCAGTTTGATGGAAATACTCAAGTCATGGGCTCCGTGTGGAGCACAGCGGATGATTTGAATGCATAGCGTGTGCAGAATTAATCTATTAGTGACATCGAGCTTTCAGTACCAGGAAGTCTCGCCAGGGTAATGTGTCAGCTTGTCTCAATGCATTTGTTAAGCTGTAACGGTGGAAACAAGAGGGCTTAACACGGTGAAGTATGTTGCGGTAAAAAAGGCTGCTGCGTTCGATGACATCTTGTTAAGTATGCTATCAGTGGAGATTTGAAGTTGAAACATAAAACAAAGAGAAGGACACCTTGCGTATTTAAAACAAACAAACTGCCTAAAGAAAGGCTCCGCAAGCTTAATGCGAACATACAATGGAAAAAGCCATTGTCATGCTAACGATTAGCATCTATGTGGTGATTTTAGAATCCTTTAATCCACGGACATTTGAATACAAACAGTGAAGCAACACATGTCGACAGACTGTCACAAGACTCGCAGGCGTATATTCTTTATCCTCTGCGGGGGAAACAAGACGAATGTCATTGCATCTTATTCAGTCACTGAGAATATTCCTCTTCTTCGTTGGTCTGCATGACTGTATTATACTGGCCCCTGGTTGCCAAACCAGGCACCTCTAAAAGGAGCAGCAGAATGAAATGACGCATTAAATCATGATGCACAAACTGTTTCATTCTATTCCAAGTATGTTATTACTGTATGCTTTTATAAATTTAAATATTATAGAATGCTACAGTATTTTCCTTGTTAAAAAACTCATTACAATTTTTGTTGTTTTTTATTTTGGGGAGTCTGGAATGGATGAATGGCATTTCCATTGTTTTCAATGGGGAAAGATGAGATACAGTACAAGTATAGTGAATTACGAGGCACCATTGTATAACAAAATGTACAGGATTGGTACATTTAGGACATAACATTAGATCATCTTTAATACTATACAGTGAACTCATTCACACCTTAATTTATCGGAAAGACTGTTTATATTCTCTGTTACAGTACTGCTGCGTTAACTTTTAACTTTGTAACTATTTAACATCCTTGTCAGAACAGTACCATCTATGAACTTTTATTAAAGGAACGGACGCTATTTGAGAAAACATGGTAGTCATCGTGAAGGCCGGTGGGCGTTCTGTTCTTTTCCCCCCCACTCGAAACTTTGCTTGTGGACATTTTAAGGATGCTGGACGGGAGGCGATAGGAATGATAATGGAATGATAATGATTGTGTAATGTGCGTGTGCGCGTGTGTGTGTGTGTGTTGTAGCACCACTGTAATTTCAGTCGCAATATTGCAGGTGTTAGAAGGGGCTTGAGCGAGAAAGATCCATGGGGAGTTGAGCCATCTTGTCCCACCCTATATATAATTGTGTGTGTGCGCTTGTGTGCGTAAAGGAGCAACAGCCTCACAATCGGTTCCACCAAGCTGACATTTCTCCTGCCTCGTCTGATGCCCCACCGCCTCCGCCCTCATCCTCCAACCAGCTCCCCCTGCCTCGTGGCTCAGCGAGTCGTGGCGTGGATGCAGTGGCGCGGGTGATAAGGCCAACATTACTTGGGGATAAAAGCGGAATTAGCTTCCTGCTGGGAAAAAATCTTGGACTGCTGTGAGATGAACGAGTTTATAACTTCCCTTCTGTTTGCCCTCCATCAACTCCCAGCTACTGACCATCGCAGCTGCGCTTATTTCTTCTTTGGCGCCGCGACCATCCTTAACTTTTAATAAAGTCTATTTCTGGCTTTTACATTCCGCCGGGTAATCTTGTAATCGAGGTTTGCTTCAAACCTCGAGCAAGTATGCAGTGGTGGTTTTAGTCACACACTACTTGGGTTGTAGTAAATTTAAGAAGATGCCATCTACAGCTGTATTGTAGATTGACACAATTCATAGCACTTCCATTCATCCAATTTATATACAGTTAGTCCCGTCCAATGTTAAGGTAAAGACTTGAGCCCATGCCGTCTAATTTTGGGCAAAAACCATTTTAATCCCTGGATTGACTGATCGCCAGTCAATCTCAGGGAGTATTGAGTGGGAATTGATCTCTTTTCAAGGTTGTAGGGATTATTACCATACATCCAAGAAGGATATCCAACCCAATATGGAGCAAGTGGCTTGCGTCCATTTTCACTGTAATTACACACGGGTTGTCACAATTTGGGAAATTCCCTCAGAGAACATAAATTGGGTTTACGCTTCCTACTCCAAAAGGACAACCCCCCACAACAACAGATTTTCCTCCTTTGTTTTCTGGTCAACGTGGGAACTTAAAATTAATTCACTAGCTAAAATTGACTTAAAAGTAACAAAAATAATAATAATAGTAATAATGTTGCAAAAGTGGTACACAAATGTTTTTCCTGGCTGCTCTGAGGTGACAATATGGTGACATCAGTTGTAAAATAAGCATTCAATGTCCATCATAAACTCAGCTGTGTGTGTGTGTGTGTGTGTTTGTGTGTGTGTGAAGAGACTCAACTCTGCAGGCACATAGTAATCTTAGATCTTGGTCAGGATGCCTCGCGGACACCTCCCTGGTGAGGTGTTCCGGCCACGTCCCACCGGGGCAGGACACGCCGGAGAGACGACGACGCCTGGGAACGCCTCGGGATTTCCCCCGGAAGAGGTGGACGAAGTGGCTGGAGAGAGGGAAGTCTGGCCTTCCCTCCTTAATTAAGCCGCTGCCCCCGCCAGCCGACCTCGGATAGGTGGAGGAAAAACGAAGGATGGATGGATGGATGGATGTGAACAGTGAAATCCAAAGAAAACGGTCAAAATTACAAGCAAAATCAAGTAACACATTCAAACAGATGCACACAGAAAAAGGTAAAAACTTCTATCCTGTCTATACTTCCTTATGATCACTATATAACTATTACTTTAACTGAACATCAATATAATAATTTTAATAATAATCATAAAAAGAATAAAATGACAATAATATATAGCACATGCTTATTCCCATATATACGAATACAATAGTGCAAATTATCATATCCGTATCAGCAATATCTCAGATATTAATGAAAAAAACCAACAACCATAAAAAAACAATTTATATCTATGTAATGTAAAAACATGTACAGTAATATTCTATGTTGTCCCATATAGTATCAAAAAACTGTATGTTTATATTGAAACCCCTTCATCAACAAAACATTTGTTCGAATTTATTTTTAAACTGGTTCAGCTCCACACTCTGTCTGTTCTATAACCGCACTCCATTATATTGATATAATCGCTCCCTGCACGTTGTCACTGTTATTTTCTTTAATTTTCTCAAGCTGCTGCCCCTCCTGTCTGTTATGAAATTCTGGATTTTTTTGATGAGGAGTCCATATTCAAGGATTCATTCATGTTGCTGACTTTAGAAAAAGACATCCGCAATGTTTGTAAAGGGCAAAACATCAGGATGACCTTTTACTATCTTTTTATTAGCTATTAAGATCCTTGATCAAAGCCATTTGCGTGACAAACGTTTAAGCCCTGGCAGAGATCACTCGTCTAGGACGCTTTGGGATCCTGGACTGTATTTAGGCTCTGTTTTAGTCAAGGTCATCAACTCCTGCTTCATCGAAAAAGCCTCATTGAGGTGTGACGGAGCCCATTTTGTAAAACAAGTCGCTGCCTGAGGGGTTGTAAGGGCGGAGGTGTGACGTGGGCGATCATTGAGCGGATAAGGGTAAATACAGTGTTAAAGGAAGGAGCTGAAATATTAATAAGGACCTGACATGGAGCCCTGTGGCTCTGTAACCCAGTTAGCACAAGGTGCTTCATCATCGCGGGCTGTAATTGAGCTCTGACAGTGGAATAGAGCGATGCCTTCAGGGCAGCTTGTGGGAAGCAGAAGCTGCACCTTTCAACTCAGGACCTCCCATGATGGCTCACGGGTTAACAACAGAGTTCAAGGGAATCTAGCCTCTCATTTTGTGTTAAACGGACCCCATTTGTCCTCAAAATAGTCCTCAATCCACTTGAGACCGATTGCAACGTATCATTTAATCAAATAGAATGTGTTCTTCTTTTGTGTAAACTCTGATCTATGGCACCAATATCAAATGCTTTGACATCAGGACACATCCAACTCCTCCCTCCTCTTTTTTTTTTTTTTTTTTTTTTTTGGGCCCCTCCATGCAGTCACTTTCAGCCCCTCGCAAATAGAATCCCCACTCCCTGTGGAGTGGCCCGTGGTAATGCCCGGGCTGTGAAAGGCACAGCCTTTCTTCTGCCAACCAGCCATGCGGGCATGGTGGCTTGCCAGTTGGCACGGCAACAAAGCAGTGGGTGAAAAAGCTTAATCAAGGAAGGCTGTGTTGGAGGATAGAGATCCGAGACTGGGGCTTTCCCATGACTGTTCCACATAGCTTGATGCATAAAGTAGAATTGTGCGAAATGTCTCGAGAAGCATTTAAAAGCGTTCCGAGATATCATAAAAAAATCTGTCTGCCTTTCTTCTGTTTTTCTCATGTGACTGCAGAATGTGGCTTTTGTAACCACCGTGAACGGGGGCGGAGCTAAGGCGCTACGACGAAGGGAGGGCTACTCAGTGTTGCCAATTTAGCAACTTTGTTGCTATGTTTACCAGCTTTTCTCAACCCCTCTGGTGCCATTTTTTTTTTTCCAGAAAACAATAACTAGCAACAAATCTAGAAACTTTTTGTGGTGTTGCCGTAGACTTCTGGAGATTTCCGCAATTCCCTCCAGGTCAGGAGATGTTGATGACTCCACGTCCAGACTGCAAATGAATCGCTCGTTTGTGAAGCCACGGATTGAGTCGGCTATTTCATTTCAACCCAATTACTGACATACAAGTAATTCAACGCAATTTGCCATTCAGTTTCCGTCGGATTCCTTTCCTTTTTTTTTTTTTTTTTACACTTATGACATGCTGTTCGTTGAACAAGTGTTTAGCACGCCCGCCTCACATTTCTGATGTTGACGGTCCAAATCCGGGGTCCGGCCATCCTGTGTGGCGTTTTCATGATCTTTCAGTGGTTGCGTGGGTTTTTTCCACGCACTCCAGCTTCCACCTGCATTACCAAAACATATTAAAAGTGTCATGCATGAAGTCAACTCGCCATCGGCAAACTCCCTTTCCACTTCCTTCAATCCTACACCTGTGACATCTACAAAAGGTTGACTACTTTTGTATGGCATAGTTTAATTATATCGTGGAAAACTTATTTCAACACTTGGACGGCAGTTAAGAATTTTGAAATGTTTCTTAAAACATTGCCTTTACAATTAATAACCGTTTTATGAGAAAATGTATGTGACGCGGAACAGATTATTTCACCCCATTATTTCCTATAGGCAAAAATTGAAAGTTGATCAGTTTTCCGACATGAATTGTGTTCAAGCTTTTGGTTTCACTGTATGTATCTCAAAAAAACTAAAAAAAAAAAAACAACTCTTATCATGGAGCTTTATTCTGCCACTCGAAATATTGTATGCTTGTACCTTTCAGCAATATCTTTCCGCATTGCTCTCCCACGTAAATCTCTTCATTGTCAGACTGACGAAAATGTTACATGGGCTTCTAATTAAGACCTCCTCCACGGAGGGAGGGTGATGACTCACGTTAACATGAATCCCATTTTGAAAAAAATAAAACAATCGATGTGTTTGGCTTGCGAATAGATCACATGTTGCATAAGTAGCTATGTGTTTAGGGAGAAGACGGGTTGATTATGAATATGCAAAGGGGTGGGAGGTAGCCATGTGAAACAAGTGTGTAAGGTGTAGTGGGAAAATGTGTTGTTTTGCATAATTGCCTCATAATTTTGCGCCTTCCTGTCAGTGATTGCTTCGTTTTTTAGGGGGTGAGAGGCAAATGAACTTCTGACGGTATGAGGTCTGTGTAGCGTGCAGCCTAGTTTGTTAATGTAACATTTTGTTGTTGTTGTATAAGTGAAAGGATTAGGCTTTAATCAGTTTGACTGTGAGTGGCAAAGTGAGGATGTTTGTCACTGAGTGTTGTGCCGAACCCAAACGCATGCTAGATCCACATGAGGTACAATTGCTAGCATTTATTTTCAGTATACCGTCATGTTTGCCAAGTTGTACAGTAATCGCGTTTTGTTGTTGTTGTTGTATGGCACATGTCCTTCCACAGAAAAAGAGGCCTTGTTATTTGCAGTCTGCATATGGGGAATGATTCATTCTGTCCAAAAAGCATTGAGCAAACAGCAGCATAGAACGGGAACGGAAGAAGTAGACTAACAGTAGGATATGTCCTCGTTATGAATTCTCAGTAAGTATACCCACGAATAAATGTTGTTTTCACAATTTTCCGCAATTTGGTCATTTAAACCACTCCAAATCCACATTTTAGTAACTTGAAAGAATACATCTGTGCGTGTATTTTCGTTGTTGGTCTCAGCTGAGGCGGCACGTTGGCGAACTGGTTAGAGCATCTGCCTCACAGTTCTGAAGCCCGGGGAACAATCCCCGGCCCCGCCTATGTGGAGTTTGCATGTTCTCCCCGTGCCTGCCTGGGGTTTCCCCAAAAACATGCATAGTAGGTTAATTGAAGACTCTAAATTGCCCGTAGGTGTGAATGTGAGTGTGAATTGTTGTTTGTTTCTATGTGCCCTACGATTGGCTGGCGACCAGTTCAGGGTGTCCGCCGCCTCCTGCCCGATGACAGCTGGGATAGGCTCCAGCACTCCCGCGACCTTTGTGAGGATAAGCGGCTCAGAAAATGGATGGAAATGGGTCTCAGCTGAAAAAGTACATGGTTGGACTACATTTTAGTGAGGGACTCAATCAGAGAAGGGTAGAGTAGCCAACTATTGTACTCAAGTTAGTGTTTTGTTACTTTAGAACAATATGACTCAAGTAAAAGTAAAAAGTAGTCATCCAAATATTTCCTTGAGTAAGAGTAAGAAAGTACTCAATGTAAAAACTACTCAAGTAAAGAGTAACTTGTGAGTAACTTCTGATTTTTTATTTGGTTTTAAATCAGAAGACGAACATCAAATAAAATGGAAAAATAATAATATATGAAAGTCGACACCATTTCAATTTTTAACTGCCCAAAAACCAACAACACATACATTGGGCCCCACAGAAACATTATTTGCTTTATTCGCGTAAATGACTTCATGAAGAAGCTGTGCGAACTTTGCCATATCCACTGCCAAAACAACAATAGAAACATCTGCAGCTTCCCGCAAGGTGTTTTCTCAAGTTGGATGTGGGCTGGAATGTCCAAGTTTGAGCAGTCGCAATTTAAGAGTTGCACAATAAAGCTGTTGTTCTTTTGTAGTCTGTAAAATAAACAGTCGCGTGGCTGTTTTGTTTTTTTTAACCCCAAAATGAGCCATTTTGATTGGCTCGCGAAGGCTACGCGCGCAGTCATATGACTGCCTGGTGTCGTCCGATGGGTGAATTGGAGTCAAATGACATGAGTGATCCCATTTGATTGGCGCAACGGGCACCCGATGCGGAAGTCGAAGATGGAGTCTAAAAATAGACGCGGATTGTTGTACACTCAGTTTGTATGTGTTGCTGTTCCCTGTGTTTTGTTCATGTAGCAGTTGTTTGAAGGTTAATAATTACCGTCGCCTCGATGCTAATCTACGTCGTTTCGCGGTGTATTAAACTTTCATTAGACCCTTTTCGCGGTGCATTAAACTTTCATTAGACCCTGAACAGTTTGATGTTCACATATGTTTAATTTTCTTCTGTTGTATGCTCAGTTTGCATGTATTGCTGCTCCGCGTGTGTTAAAAGCAACAGTTGTTAGGTTTAGAATGACCATAACATCAGAGCTCATTACTGTTAGCCCATCTATGCCGGTTTGCATTATAAATGTATGTTCTTACTAACCTGGCAGACTTTCACTGGCTGAAATTATACGGTTTGGTTTAAGATTTTTGAATATACAACAGTTAAGTTTCTTTTGTTTTGTGTCACTTTTACAGTTAACTTCAACTGGAAGTGACAAAAAAAAAAGTGAGCAAGAGAGCGAAAACAGATGCTAAGGCATACTTTAAAAAGTGTTTTACTTATTTTAAATGTGTTTAAAGCATATGACAGAACAAATCTGTATCTATATATGGTCTCTCCACATACCGGAAATCCATTTATTGCGAATAGGTCTGGATTGTATTACCCTTGATAAATGGAATTGCATTTTCTCCTACTCACAAAACGTTTTGTACACAGTTGAACCAAACTCGGAGGCTCAATTCTGCATGTAAAGCTCCCACTTAGAAGACACACAATTGCCTCTTACTTTAACGCAAAATGCTGTGTGTGTCACATTCACTCTTCGCTGTGCATGCACCTTTTTGTCTGTCATTGTCTAGCCACAATTTGCTCGAGAGCCAAGTAGACAGCCAAAGAACCAGATGACCTTCAGCTGTCTCTCACCGCGTCTCCGCTTCTCTTCTTTGTGCCGTCTTCTAAAAATAGGAGACAGCGGCGCAGCGCTTCGTCTGGCCCTGTGGGCACGAGCTTTGGCAGTGGGGTCCCAGGGATGAGCCTAATTAACTCATTGCGGAGGAGTGAGTAACGACAGAGAGATGTAGAAGAGGGTGAAAGATGGAGTGGCGTGAAAGAAGAAGAGGGAGAAAGGAGGCGCTAATGAGAAGAAGGGGGTCAGAGAGTGAGAGCAGCGGCAGAGTAAGGTCTCAGGGATGAAGATCTTGGAGTGAGCCTGCCGAGAGGAGAATGATGGAGAGGAGCGTTAATTAGACCGAGGAGCATGACCCCCTCTCACTTTACACGGTGGAACAGGGAGAGTGCCGGGATGGAGACGGATGCGCCGAGATATGAAAAGGAAATGTGTCAGCTCCGTGAGAGAGAGAGGGTTGGCAAGCTGGCCAAGTCAATGAACTGAGGCCAGTAAAACAAACTGCTCGTCATCAGCTGTGTCGCAGGCTCGAAGGCGCAGGAGATGAACTGATACGAGATGGGACAGGGCAGCACGGCGGCCTAGCGGCGTGCACATCCGCCTCACAGTTCTGAGGCTTTGGATTGGAATTTCAGTCTTCCTTTGTGGAGTTTTCATGTTCTCCCTGTGCTTTTGTGCATCCCGCAAATTCCAAAAGTCTAGAAGCGCAGCGTTTCCTTTTCAACATAACGTTTTTCCACTGGGCAGAACGAACTTCTTTTGCCAAAAGTGTTTTCACAGTTTGAGTCACAATTAGATATGAGCACAGGGTGTCCTCAGAGTGTTAGTGTTACATTTGTTTTTCCTAAATTAAAACCTGAGCTGTAAAATGACACTTAATCCTTACGTCCGCTGTTCAAAGGTGGTTTTTTATTTTTATTTTTAAAAACACCACAATGTTGTTCAACAGAGGCAAAATATAATATTTTAGTGGAGGCAAGTCAACCCTAGTGAGCTACTAGTTGTCAATTTTGAATTTCATTGCTGATCAGGAGTCGCAATAAACACTGGTGGGAAAAATGTTGCAGAAAGCTCATTTGACTTGACTCGATAACAGCTCAACTTTATGTCGCTGATGTAAAAACCGAATTTCTGGCTGAATTTTTGTCGGGTGCATTTAATGAGCGTGGTTCTTAATGCTGTCAAGCCCTTTCGCATGCCGCTCATCCAAACAAGGCTGCCGCTTTCCTTTTTCAGTCGCCAAGACAACAGCTCGCACACAGCGCTCTGACAGTGCGTCCCTATTGTCTGTTCTATGTTTATTTGACTGCTGCTTTTTGAATACAGTTCTCGGCAGAGTAAAGTTGCCGGCGGCTTGGCAGCAGCGTCGGTGTGACTAATCGGCCCGTTCCGCTGCGTCTGACTGATAAAAATGGGTTCACGTGGAGCTGTATACTGAAGATATCAATAGAATATAATAAGGACCCACCCGCGATAGGTGAAAATCTACGATATAGAGAGACCATATAGATAAACATGCCTTTTTTTCATAGATTTTCCCTCCTACACGCTTTAAACACATTTGAACTTGTGAAGGCACACTGATGTATCAGCAAGTCCGCGTGGGAGCGTCTGGCTGTGAGTTGTGGCCAAAAGCAGCTTCTGCACTTTTGCCTGATCACTGCGTTTTACTCTTCACCCAGCGGTCGATGGATCACTGAAAAGTGCATCGGTGATGATGGCTCTTCTTTCCCCACACGTGAGGGCATTGCAGTAAATAAGCCGACTGTAAAAACCCATCACTTTACAGAAATGCAGTATATTGTGGGCACCAACAATCAACTGTGCTGTAATGGGTGAACAATATATATCAGCTCCTGGAATTTAGTTATTAAGTTATTATGGGATCTTTTCCACGATCCTGCTCTTAAGTGGCTCGTGTTAACTGTTCACTGCTGTTTGTTTTCTAAGTGGATGATTACAGTAAAACCCCGTTTATTGCGGGGGATACATATCACACCCACCTGCGATAGGTGAAAAATTGCGTGAGAGAAACAATAGAAAAACAATTTAATTTGACCCCTTGATATAATGATAATAATATTTAAGCTTATTAAACGCACTTTTTAAAGCACTTCTTTGTGCTTGCCTGTTTTCCTTCTCTCGCTGTCAAGAAATAGGAGAACATTCAAAATTCATGTATTTGCAAAAGGTGCACAATTTGGTGTTGCTGCAAAATTGGGATAGTTTGGCCTTGGCAGAGACCGGCACCTCTTGTGAGTGTCATTCCGGCCGTGCGTGCGTTTGTGTGTGTGTGTGTGTGTGTGTGTGTGTGTGTGTGTGTTTGTTATGCAAGGTCACCCTCTGTTTCCTATCTGATTGGTTCGATTGCCCCGCGAAAGGAATACAAAGCTCGCCCCAAACCTCCTCTTCCTTATAAAGTGCGGTGGATAATCGTTTTTTTTCTCCCACAGCACTCTCCTTCTTATTCATCAGCACGCGTATTTGCATTTTCAATGAATTGCCAGCATCAAACGCGGTGACTGCAAAAGCAGCCCCGGCTTTGTGTGCGACCTTTAATTGCAACCATTACGCTGGGAACCCGTCTTTGAGTGTTCAATTGTACGGCGGCTTTAATTATGGAAAGGCGCTTAAAAGCATTCGTCAACAGCCTAATCGAGCCGATACTGGAACGGTTCTCTGTGAAGCCGAACGTCTCATTCCTCACACACACGTGGTCAGTGATTTGCTCCTTATACGTTGTTTAACATAACGACGTGCATATTACAAAAGGCGCTAATGGTGTTTAAAGGAAGATTGCAACAATGTGCCTAATGCCTGTTACTGAGCATTCAACAAGATGGATATCTGTTTGCCTGCAGTCAGCGCAGGCAAACTGGGGGTTCTCTGCCTTGCTTGTGCTGCAACACGGCACTTGAGCCGCTCTATGCGAGAGGCTGTAGATGGCCGGATGGATGATGGATGGATGGCAGACAAATAAATAGATAGATAGACAGACAGACAGACGACAGGCAGATTCCTTGCTGTTTTGAAAAAAGACCACAGAAAACCAAAGTTCCTTAAAACCAAAGATGATCTCTATTTGGCTTCTTCTTTGGCTTTTTATGTGTGACTCCTAATCCAAAAGAATGGCAATATTGAACAAGTTGCGGTATAGAGGAAGAAGCTTGTGAGAAGAAAAGAAGACTATCCACCAAAAGTGATATAAAGTAAAGGACACAGTCACATCACCAATTGCACATCTTACCTGTTTTCAAAGTTGTTTTGTTTTATTTGTGTCATAATTTTCAGGGTTTGCAGTAATGAATTTATTTTTACACTTTACATTTAAAAATGGTGCCGCCTTAAATAATGTTAAGACATTGTTTATTTGCTCTTCCTCTTTTCAATGACCGTGTAGTTAAAAATGATTTTCGGTTGCACATGATTAAAATGTGGTAAAGTGACGTAATTTCCCACATTTTCCTTGAAAATAATCAAATAATGTAAGTTAGTTTAGCACATTTTGATCATGTGCAACTGATGTACATGTTTGAAGTAAATTCAAAAGACTTTTTGTTAGTGTAGTAATAGTATAGTGATCAACTAAAGTACCCCCCCCAAAAAAAACGTCAAGTGATAGTACATTTATTTTTCATGTAAGAATAGGCACTGAACACACACATCAAACCAACAGGATACAATAATCATATTGTCTAAACTTAAATGTCTTCTTACATTCATGCAGGCGCACGCGGAAAGTCACACGGACACACTCATTATTTGTTCATTTGCATGCGGATGCACTCCTCCCCTCGCAAATAGATTTAACTTATTGCAGCTTAGGAACAAAGAGGAGATGCGACGCAGTGGGATGGAGAAAGGAGAAAGGGGGGGGGGGGGAAAGCAATTATTGTGGGAGGAACTATATACCTCGCCTCTGAGGTAAATAAGTCACTGTGAGAGGGTGTGTGCATGTGTGTGTGTATGTGTGTGTGTGTTTGCGCAGACCCATTACACACAAGCACAGGCACACAAATTCAATCTTCCATCTCAGTGGAAATGTGGAAGGCGCACATGCGCACACGTGCGCACGCCACGCCACGCCGGAGCCCGCCACTCATATGTAAGCACCGCGCTGGCGTAATGAAGCTCTGCGTGTTGCATTCACGCCTGGACTACGAGCCAATAACACAAAAGGCCGCACCAGAGAAACTCCCCCACTGTTCTCCGATCCTGACCCGCCACCCTCCTCCTCCTCCTCTTCCTCCTCCTCCACCTTTTCCGCTTGTACTTCCCATTTTCTTCTTCGCTCTCGCTTTGCGCAGCCCTGATAAGAAGCCTCCCTGTCAGAGGCGGCCCGCAATTTGACTTGAGAGAGACAGAATGGAAAGGAAGACAGCGAGGAGAGGGCGGCAATTGTGCGCTTGTCAGTGTACAAGCGCAGCCTCCGATATAAATCTTAATATCCTATTTAAGGCTGTTCTTCATCATGGCGGGCCTCTGATTTATTAGCGGGGCTTCCCTTTTCAATTTTTCAGAATAAACCATGAGCCGAGGAGGGCAAATTAAAGCAAACAGCAGACTGAGACGGAGAGAGACAAAAGGGTTCCCATGGTGGAACGCCCGCATGCAAAGACCATACGTTTAAATTTGTGAAACGACGATTGTGTTTTTGTGAGGGTGTTTGTTTCCGCCCGTGACATAATCAGCTGAGCTGGCCGAAGAGCCAGAGCTACCTTCAAAGAAATCCAGCTGCAGGGCTGCGCTGTCTGAAACATTATCATGCAGAAACACAACACAACACAACACAACACATCACATCCCCCATGGGTGCGATACCCCAGCTATCATGCCAAAAGGTCAACGGAACTGCATTGAGTTTTGCTTTGCGGCATTACTCCAATGGGAAAGCGCAATCTCCTCTGATCTCGGAAGGGGCCGTAACAGTTTGGGGACCACAAATTAAGTAATACAGCGTATAAACACTGCTGCCACGAGTTAAAGTCATTTTATTGTCTTTACAGGCACGGGATTTTGTCCATACACTCTTGGCTCTGAGGCTGCCACAAGTAGAAGACACTTCAGTCGTAACGCAGAGTCCAACCAATGTCGTCACGGTGAGGAAATTTGGAATTGCCTTCGGTCCATCAGTATATGGGGCAGGTTATACAGTTGCTCACTTGCACGCGACCGGGGCATTTTGCCGAAAACCCCTGGGAACTCTTTTAAACTCTGAAAAAACTCATCAAATGTCTCCTTGAAGGAAATGACAGCTTGAGTTATTGCATCTGTACCTTTCTGCCAGTTGGGGGCACCTATGAATCTCACACACGAGACGTTTGGTCAAACTCTGACCTTGTGGAGGTGCATTTTCTCTTTGAGTTTTGTGTTTTATGGAGAGTCGTCAAACTTTGCTGCCATGGTCTGCCGTGACATCTACTCGAATCCTTTGAAATTTAGCATCGTCCGTCTGTCTACTAGTCAAGGTTCCAACTTGGTAGCTTCTAACAAAATGGCAGACTTACTGTGTATTTTCATACACATTATTTCTTCTTCACCAAGTTCGGTGCTAAAATGTATACTTTACATAAGTAAATATAAGCAAATAAAACCACAATTAACATGTAACGAGCACAACAACATAAGCGTGATGAATTAGTTTAGCAAGCTCTATACAGTCAAACTGCCTTCACAAAATACTATCCCCACTTTGTTTAAATCATTATATTTGTCTGTAGTCGGCTAAGCTTTGCTTTCATTTCAACAATTAATGTTCAGTTCATCACACGGTGTTCATCCCCATGATACTGAGCCTGATATGCACAACAATAGTAGAAACGTGTTGTCGACCAACTGGACAGCCTCCAATTGTTTTTGTAACGTGAATATTATTGGACAAAAAAGTCAGGTTACGATAATATTTCCTCAAGCAAAACTGTTAAGTCTTTTGATTCGAGGAGGAAAAAGTGGCTGATGCAAATTAAATTGGAAAAAAAAAAAAAAGAATCAATGGGGCACTAAAAACAAGAATGTATTATGTTGGATATTTGAAAGAAGAATCTTTTTTTTTTCTGGTTACCCTAAAATCAGTAAATGCATCATTGACATTTGTAAAGGTGGAATTGGGAAAATATGTCAGTCCCTCTAATAGACGTCGTGCCTCAATGAGCCACCGGGTGAGTCATCCACTTGAGACAAATAAATGCTTTCCTCAAATAGCCGAAGAAATATCTAACGATAACGACCTAGCTGTAATTATCTCAGTTCATATCCTATTGTTCACTCAAGGATAGCAAAGAGTAAACCGTTGAAATCTGGTGCTAACCAAAACAGCAGCACCGACGCATATGAACAGTCTACCAGGTGATTTAAAGTGTGGACCCATTTTGTAAAAGAGTCCCTTGTGTAGAATTACATTAGGTTATCTTTGTTTGATAATGGTTAATATTTCACAACTTCTGATATTTGTATACAGTATCTACTAGTTCATTATTACTGTTACTCTCAATGTATTTTGACCCTGACCCAGTTCTATCAAAACACGGCTCATTTGCTGTTGTTTATGTTGACACACTTTTTGTTAAATTTCTCCACAGTTGTTGCTGCTGTTTTGTACAGTTTTTTTTTTTTTTTCCCACAATAAAAAAGAAGGAAAAGGATTATTTTACATTATGCGATGACACTCCAATTAGCCTTACAGTAGACTTTGACGTTGTCACGCCACAATATTGTGTCCGCACATTACTAGTAGTGGCAGTACACGGCGCGTCTGGTCTCCGCTTCTTTTGTTACCCATGCGATTTGTCACTAATTGGAGGAGTGGCTTTCATTCTTGTGCGCATGAGCAAGCGGTGTCAATGGACGCTTGAACGAGGAAGGCCCAGCAGGATCGATCAACTTCACTGATGTGAGCAGCCTCCTGATTTCCTCCAACAGACTTGAGGAAAGAACATTAGCAAGAAGTACATTTGTTCTTTTTGAACAGACACAAGGCTGCGTATGCTCACATCAGCTGTGATTTCCCTGCGGACGGCGCGCGGCATCGACTTAACCTACTGGTCAGTCAGCTGCGCTCTCCCGATCGCTAACAGCGATAGTTATAGTTGACTAGTGAAAAGGCCAGATGGGGTCATTGACCTCGTCCCTCTTGACCTTGCTCCCGTGACCGGGTGGGGTCCTAAGGGAGTCTGGCGTAGGGGACGGCGGGTGAATCGATAGCTCGGGGGCCGCATGTAATAAAACGAGCGCTCCCGCGAGATGGTCCCAAGCGATGGCGATGGCTAGACTGCGCGAGTGTCCATCATGCGCGTGGAGTGTCTCGCTTTTTACACGCTTGTTTGGTTTTATGAGCAGTGACAGATTGAAGGATTTGTACACAGAGCGGACCTATTTGGGTGCAAGAGTGAACTCATACATGGTTGTGTGTGCGTGTGCTGTCCGATGGCTGCGTTAATTTGGCTCACGGGCAAAACATCTCAACAAACTTTGGATGGATTTCTAGTACATCTTTGTTTTTTTCAGTTGCCATCTCCATTACATGTTTTTCTTGAGCTAAAAGTAGATACGAGGCATTCCACTGAATCAGTGCCATTTGCTTGTTGTAATACTTAACTCTTCGCCTTTTTTCAACTCTAAATCGGATGATACTCATACTGAAGGTATGGAGGCAAATTTTTTTTTACTGTCCCTTCTCAGGCAACTTTCTTTTTTTTTCATGTCATTGTTTTATTGTACTGAAACTCCTCATTTGACTAACAGGACTGCAAGTAAGAGGAGTTAGCTTTTAGCATACAATTAGCAAATCCATGAAATACATTTATGCTAATAGATGTGTAAAAACCTAATGTTAAACTTAAGCTTTCCATGCCCATTCTAGCTTAAATAGCTGTTACTAGGCAGATTTAACATCACTCAACCACTCATTCCACTAGATATCCTCTCTTCACTCCAAAGAAACTGCTCTTTTTGTTCTTTTCTCCTGATCAAACCCGGGTCTCATCCTCCATCCATACCCTGGATTCATCTCGCTTTTATCCCGTCCATAAAGGTGGCAGTCGGGCCCCCGCTGTCCGACTTCCTAATGAGCCTCGGGCACAACGGGGGTCAGCTTGTTATGATGATGAGGAGATCCAGGCCGGCTGAAAGGTGACAGACCTCCCTAATAGGTATCCCCTCTCTGCCCTCCTCAGGTTCCACGCTCTCCTTTCTTTCCCTCTCTCTCTCTCTCTCTCTCTCTCCATCTTTCCTTACGTTTATCACCAACGAATAAAAATTATAATGAAGGACCTTGCGTGTGTGCGTGACATGGCGAAATCTGGTACATCCAACAGAGAAAAATGGTATAAAATGAAAGAACCCCATTTAAAGAGATTTATCATTGTACTTGTGTTTGGTCACTTATAATAATAAGACCTCAGAGTTTCATTATTCTGCTGCATTTTTATGATGACTGAGTGATTCTGATGAGGACTCCAAAGGTCCATAATAGTGATATTGACCATCCATTCTATATTCTAACGCACGAGATGCCTTTTCATTGCTAGGAAATTTCATTTTTCACCCTGAAAAACAAGAAAGTAGAACATTTAACAATCATCAAGTTTCACATTAACCTTAGTTTTTCCACATCTCATAAACATTCGAGCTCATTTGGCTATGTTATCAGACCATGAAATGATGTCAAATTCTTTGGCTCACCCATTATTTTACCATATAGTCCAGTTTATTCCACCCAGGGCCACTGTGGCGAATTAACCTTAGGTAAATATGTGCCTGTGACTGTCTCATATTGAGCGCCATTGCCTTGATGACTCCGTGGGGGTGCGTTCAATAAGCTGCGGCGTAACCCCGCTGCTTCAGTGTCACTCTCATTGGGTAGCATCTCATTAAAAGAGAAACGACGGTTCCAGAAAGACTCCTCGTTAGGACTCTCTTCAACATTTGATCTCGTGAGGTTCTGTGGGGTGAAATCTGTTCTGCCGGTTCGCAGCTTGGCTGGGTGCTTTTGATTGCCCGCACGCATGAAGTGATTAACTGGGGAGTCATCCATTGGCTGGATCAGGTGATATGCAGACTAGATGTGCCCTGCTGTGAAAGTGTCTGGCGAGGAAAATGCTCCTGTTCCACATGCTCCAATTGTTTTCAGGTGTTTTTTGTTGTTGTTGTTGCTAGGGGAAACCGACACTAATGAGGCTAATATCAGAGGGAGCAAAGGTATTTCTGTCAGAAACTGACTGATAAAATGATTTAGGGGACTTTTGTTTGAATTTAGTTTTTAGTTTTTACTAATACCTGTGATTTTACACTTGTATGACTGGTAAAAAGATGTGTGAGAGACACACTTTGACACTATACTGTACTACTTACACTCCTCATTACGGAGCACATTACGCCCTCACAGAGGCAGTTTCTCGTATGTGCAATATGTGTGGCCACACAACGCGGCATTTCATCGCACCCCTAAACAATTGCCATGGGAAATGTCTTTTTATTGGCCTCATAACAATAATAAATTTGCGCACCCTTGTAGAGACATTATTTGGAGTCTTCAAGGATTTTGTTGGAAACCCGTTGAAGTGAGAGGTTATCGATGTCAAGGAACTACGACATGTTCGTTGTTCGAAGAGTTCCGTATTTGGGGGAGGAGCTAAGGTTCGCGTGCTGTTGGTAGAAAGAAAGTGTCACGGCCGCACATATATGTTCTTGTATGTTCTTGCATTTTCAAGTGGTTAATTAAACACACAAGCCAGCCACTGGCGAGACTCCCAAAGGCCGCCATTCAAGCTCAGACTGCCACTGTGCCCTTGTCATCTGTCGTTCTTCGCGGGAAATTATTTTTACATTGGTAAAAATGCTAAAATGCGTCTTGAAAGAAAATACTGTTTGAACCTTGAGCACTTCATTTGAATCCCCCACTGTCTGCACCAAAGTCAGGCGAATGTACCAAGAAACCAACAGTGACCTTGCACTTGCAAAGAATGGTCTTGAGCTATATTGTAGGGATGCCGGCCGAGAGAATCTAATTGGACATTTTATGTTTTGAGCCGTTGACGTGACATCATTGCCACCATTGCTTTCTATCCATGATCTCTCCTTTGTTTTATTGCAGAAAATATGTCATTTGACTGTGGTGAATGTTTCTGGAAAGAAAGGAAACTTCTCACATTTAATTGGAGTTCAAATCTATTGAGCGAAGATGCTGCTACTAAAAATAACTGGCAAAGGAGCTTGTTAGCATTTCGGGGGCTCTTCAAGAGCTAAATCA
Organism: Phycodurus eques; assembly: GCF_024500275.1. NCBI lineage: Eukaryota > Metazoa > Chordata > Actinopteri > Syngnathiformes > Syngnathidae > Phycodurus > Phycodurus eques. Next base: position 28,029,663 of record NC_084530.1, read on the forward strand.
AAGCGCTCTCTTTGCAGCTAGTTCGAATATTTGAGACACTTTATTGAATGTTATTAATAAAGTGCTTCACTCTCCTGTAATTGCATGATTGTGGCGCCCGGGGCTAGCGCCTCTCGGGGATGTTTAGCGTCATAGCTGAACTCGCCGTGTGAAGTGGTCCCGGTGATTAGCCCCTGTTAGCGTCGGGTCTCATCTACATCTCTGTGTTATTCCCGTAGCATTAGTCTAATGGCCCAGGAAACGCAGATAATGACTCGCCGCGCAGATTAGCATCTGCCATTGCAGCCTCACACTTGTATACGAGCGTCACACTGTGCACGTGGACACGTGCGCACGGTCGCCGTTAGCTTGTCATCGCACACAGACGCAAACGTACAACTAGGCTAAATCTCACGCAAGCTTTGGCAAAGGGGAACAGACATTGCTTGTGTTCTGCTCAAACTTGATGTTGAATATTTGCATCAGATGTTGGAACCTCATTGCTTATTTTACATTTTGATCGGACTCTTTTCTATTTACCTTACGCTAATTTCAAACCCTGACTGAAAACCTCTAACGCAGTCTTAAAATTTGAAACCCTAAACTTCAAACCCTATTTTGAAACGGTAATCGAGGCTTGATTTCAAACCCTAACATCGGCTTAACACCCTATTTTGAAACCCAAACCCACAATTGTGATACCCTAATATAAAACTGTAATTTCAAACCCCAATCTCTGCTTCAAAACCTATTTTGAAACCCTAATCCTTGTTTGAAAACCTTATTTTAATCTTTATCTTAAAACCCTAACCTCAGACTTGAAACCTTAACTTGACACCCAACCCCTATATTGAAACTATAATATGAACCTCTGATTTGAAACCCATCCCTCCTTTGAAAGGGTTTTTATCTAACCCAGACTTGAATCCCTTATTTGAAACACTAACCCTATCTTGAAAATTTCATCCTGGCTTGAAACCCTAACCAAGGCTTGGTTAGGCAAGGTTTGAAAACCGAATTTATGATACCCTAATTTGTAAACCCAACCCCAGTTTGAAACCATAACTCTTTTTTTCAAAACCTAACCCAGTCTTGAAACCCTAATTTCAAACCCTTTACGTCCTATTTTTATTTGATTCACAACAGCAAGTGTGAACATCCTTTAAAAATAAAGGTTTTAAACTGCTGATTGATTATATTTTCCCTTTGAAGGCGATTGATGGATGTACGTCACAATCGTGTGTTAATTCGCCATGTTACTATGAATTGGATGGACATTTTCCAGGCAATATTTTTTTAACATCACAAGCTGTGTGGGAAGGCGAATCTAAGAGAAACGTACAGTACGTAGCCCGCTTAGACATTTTGAACATCAAACAATATACAGTAATGGCTGACAAAACAAAATATCGTGATGATATCATATTTTGAGCTGACTGAGCGATTCCCCACACCTCGAGTGTTGACCCATTTCTTTCATGAAAACATCCTTGCACTTCTTCTAAATCAACAAACCCTGGTGCTACGACTGATGTGCTGCAGTGCATGCTGGATCTACGACATTATGGTGTGTGTTTGTGTGCATTTGTGTGTGCACGAGGGCTTGGAGGAGGCCCAAGGCTTCTGCTGTGATGTTCCCAAAAGGGGGAAGGATATTGGGGACGCAATGCAAATCACCACATCTTTCTGTTTCTCTGCCAGCTCGTGCGTGTGAGTGTTGACGGGAAGGGCGGGTATTGCATGTATGCATGATGGATGTGTGTGTGCGTGTGCCTTTGTATGTGTGTGTACACATGGACCCCCCCCCGCCCCCTTCTGCCCCTGCCCCCTGCAGGGCAGCGAAGTGGAGGCTTCTCCAGCTCCGTCTGAAGTTGAGCCGCCTCCAAGGAGGCCTCCCGTGCACGTACGCACACACATCGCACGCTGATAGATAGTCACTTATGCTGCGGTGACAGCCAATCTGGCATCAGTGATGATAAAACCTTCACCTCTGAGCGTGTGCGTGCGTGTGTTGCTCAAACACCCAAATCCCATTTTGTGTCCCAGGCCGGTAAATGAGGTTATAGCCGCGTATGTGCGTGTGCTGGGATTGCACGTCCGCATCTGCGAGAGTGGACAGCACAACCCTTGAATGTACAGAAAAACTGTCATGATTCGTCAACCTCAAAAGGACCTTTCAGAAGGCTTTTGGAGCCTTCTTCTTTCTTCTTCTTCTTCTGTAATGATGCAGCAGTCCATTAGTGGCCCCTCTTGACTGCCTGCTTTTACGGATTCACTTTGCAGATTGAGCTTTGCACTTTGCTCAGGTCTGCTGTGCCATTTATTTCCCCAAATTATATTTATATCCGTAGGACAGAATAGACTAATACAGTGGGGCTTCTAAGGATGAACACAATCCTTTGAGGGAATGCTGGTTGACCTGTGATTTGTCTGTAAAGTGCTACCTTGACTTAAAAGTTTTTGGGGAGTGATAATGAGCAAAACACTGACACAGAACATGGATGAGACGTCGGCGGTCGTCATCCTGACAGACTGACAGACGTTTGGGTGAGGTACACCCTGGACTGGTTGGCAGCCAATCACAGTGCACATGTATTGACAAAAAAAACAAAAAAAAAACATTCACTCACCTTTACACCTTTAGACAATTGAGAGTCTTCAATTAACATGTGAAGAATATTTTGGGGATGTTGGATGCAGCCCTCACCAGCGAAGAGAGAACATGTTAACCCCAAGCACATATTCTTCCAATGGAGATTAGAACCCAGATCTACTGACAACGAGACAGACACGCAAACCACATCCCCATGCTGCCAGTCCCCTTACATCCTTTGTTCAAAATGAGGTCTGATTGAAGATTGTCGGTGGAGCGTCTCGAACGCTTTGCTCATTTATCGGCCAGTCGTTTTCCGTCTCATTATCTTCGGCTATCATTCTCCATCATCCGAAAGTTTTTATCATCATCGAAAACTCTTCTCCCTGCACTTTGTAGATTGCTGTCTCCGAGTTTGACCAGAAGCACATGTTGATAAAGACACGCGTAAACGCCAGCATGGAAAACACTCTGAGACGACTAAACAGGGGCTGCTGTTTGTCTACATCTGTGCGTGTGTGTGTGAGAGAGAAAGTCAAAAGCCATTATCGCTATATGTTTTTGTGTTAGCTCGTGCCTTGCAACGCCGGTCTGGCTTGATCCTGAGGGATCACGGTGTGCCTTTAACGAGCCTTTACTCACACCGAACAAACACATCCTGCGGGATCAGGAACAGTACAAACCTCCCCGCAGTCCGCTTCTCACAATGTTGAACAATCAGCCGCGTGTGGCCGTGGCTCTCCCAAAAACAAAAACAAACGCATTACGGCCACATGCTATCTTCTTCATGGACCGTATTTCCTCAAATAATGTGAGTGCAGTGATGATCTGCTCAGTAATACGTAGGTGTTTATTAGGGGTATAGCATTCATTTATTTTTTTAACAAATGCAGATTTTGTTTTTAAAGTAATTTTTCAAATAGAAACCATCAAAGACCCAAATTGTTCATAAGTAATTCATAGCATCCATCCATCCATTTTCTGAGCCGCTTCTCCTCACTAGGGTCGCGGGCGTGCTGGAGCCTATCCCAGCTGTCATCGGGCAGGAGGCGGGGTACACCCTGAGCTGGTTGCCAGCCAATCGCAGGGCACATACAAACAGACAACCATTCGCACTCACAGTCATGCCTACGGGCAATTTAGAGTCTCCAATTAATGCATGTTTTTTGGGATGTGGGAGGAAACCGGAGTGCCCGGAGAGAACCCACGCAGGCACGGGGAGAACATGCAAACTCCACACATTCGGGGCCGGGGATTGAACCCGGGTCCTCAGAACTGTGAGGCTGACGCTCTAACCAGTCGTCCACCGTACCGCTAATTCATAGCAAATGCAGTTAAAGTTTATTAGTATTTACTGAATAGGTATTTTTGTAGCTTCAAATGCCACAAAAATCATTGTTAATATCTGTTATATTTTGCTGATTTTTACGTTTTGACACAAGATCCCTTGCCCAGAATTTGCCAGGGGCTAACCAAATTTAGAGTAAGGAATTTCTTTTCATTGAATGTTTCCTTTCCTTTCTGATACAAGAAAGTGACAAAAGCTTCTTTTTTTTAAATAATTTTTTTTTTAACAAAAAGTTCATGTATAAGATTGTTCTCAATATAGGGTTATACTGTTGTATAATGTTCTAAATGTATAGTTGATGAGAAGGCTCGAGATTACAATCAATTTACCAGGATCCTTTACGATGGTGCAAAAAAAAAAAAAAAAAAAAAAAAAGTTTCCTCAAAATAATCCAATCAGATCAAGGATATAGATAATCAAATCAAATTGACGACTAGTTTTCATTATACAGTATATTTCTTTTGCCACTTTCTTGGGTTTCTGTAGGAAGAATACCCATTCAACTCCTAATAAAATAAATTCCTTCAGTCAACGTTTTGCTGGGGTCTGAACAATTTTGGGCCTATATGATCACTTCATGGTCTTTGCAGATGCCATGTCAGTTGGTGTGTATGTCTATGGTTAGTCATCATCAGTCATAGTAATTAGCGCCAACTAAAAAGGCAACACAGTAGCCCTCTATATTGCACCTTGCGATTAATTGAGGCATGGTTCACTGTTTTAGGAAATATGGCCATTTCAGAATTGTGCCCTCTAACAAAGCAGAAAGACGCTCACATAATTTGTATTTTTTTTTTTGCCCCCCCTGGAAATGCCGCCGCCTGAGTAATGACAGCGCACCAAAAACAGACATATCCTCTCTGCGTAATAGTCCTCATATGTTCTGTCTGAAATGCGTCATAATTGCTAATGGAAGGGACTTTATGTCATGAGTCGAGGCAAAAGAATGGCTTTGAAAATACCACATCTCCATTAAAGAAAGCTCTTCTGTCTCTGCATTTTTAGTTTTTTTTTTACCCTTGATATTTTCAAGCTCACCTTTTTGAAGATGAAATGCCAAGAAGACAAAAAGACGTCAAGTCGGAATGTTGTTCGTAACCGATAACCATAAGGATACAGGACTGAGTCGCTGATGCAGTTGCTGAAGTGGCTCATGATGTTTGAGTAGCAGCTTGAACTCGTTTGCTTTTAGTGGGAAGAGAAAAATGCGGAATGTTATAATGTAAGTCTCGACAAGATTGTGCCGCGTCCGTTGTCTGCTAAATAAGTAAATACATAAATAAATAAAAACTGTTACAACCAGGAGCATGTATCTAGCCTCATTAGTGTAGCAGATTAAGCTCAGCACAATTAGTAACAATGCCTCACACGTTCGTAGCGTAGCGTTAGCATTTTGAGGTAACAGCAGATAATACAGGTGTGTTGCTTACCTTGGAGCTAACAAATGCACGCCTGATGATTTTGGAAGGATTCAAATGACTTTGCGGACAGCCGCATATCTTGCAATGCTGACATCGCTTTCATTACTCCAAAACAACGTGAGTTCTGCCAACTTCCATCTTTAGCTTCAGTGCTGCGCATACATCGGGGATTCCGAAACCTTTCTGCGGCGAAGAACAGAGAGCTCCATTGGGTCCTCCTAACTGCAATTTGCATTCACAAGCTGTGGTCGACCGGCTGCTTTTATTCCACAAAGCATTACATTTTTGCAAATGCTGACCGAGACAGCCTCTTGGATGTTTCTCAAGTTCCAAGTGGAGTACATCACTGGTCGTTTAGTAGCGCTAATCACTAGTTCACCGTGCTGCACTCGTCCAACTGTTTTAAAAATAAGGTACCAGCGACATATGTAAATATATCCAAGGCTGCTCTTTCTTTCCCTTTCCCTTAGAATGGATGCATTGATTAACACACCCCCCAAAAAAAAAAGAAAAAAAGCATTTTTTTTCCCATGTGAGCGGTAATGTCCTCTGATACATATGTGCGTGTGTGCGCCTTTTAAACTCACTCCTCCATATAAGAACAATATTGCCCGGGGTTTTAGAAATAATCCAAAAATGACCGTCATTCTGTAGAATTAACTGTCTAAAGGCTACACACAATTCCTGCAAGTATTCTTTGAAACAAGTCTACTTTTAATTTTATCACAGCGTAATTAGCGAGATGAAATATGTGGCTTGGTGCTACGTGATGTCAGTGAGAGCCTGTTTTGTTTTTGTTCCCGCGAGTGTGATTGCTGCCGTCTTTAATTAAAGCCTCGGCTGTAATTGCTGTCACAAGTGCTCCAAATACTCTGCGTTATTGTGCTGAACCAGTGAAAGTGGCATTAATACAACAAAGCGGGTGATTTAGTGGATCTATTTGTGCGAGAGGAGGGAACACGTTTTAGATGGGAGAAAAACAAGCTCTTTGTGACACAAGTCAAGATTTTTCAACTAATTATCAGTGCAATAAAGCAGAACTCCTGCAACTGCCTGGTGACTAGTTCAGGGTGGAAAATAAAAACAAAAATGGATAAGTTTGAAAAATTATATCTTAAAACTACGCGCCTCTCAAAGTCACACATACTGTAACCAACTAACCATTTTGGTGAGAGAAACAGTCTAAAGTTAACCATGCAATTGGAAATGGAACTTTTCTTAATTTTCAATGATTGCTTCAAAAGGACTCTTAGATGTGTTCTCTAAAAATTAGATTATAACCATAGAAACATTTCCTAACTCTCAGACAAAGCTAATAGCTTGCACCTCAAGGTGGAGCTTTGAGGTGCTGCTGCACTCTCATTTTTGAGAGTGCAGCAGAATGGCACATGACCAGAGAGAGCCAATCACCAGCGACAGTTTTAGAAGGTCAAAGTGATATTTTAAAAGAAATCTTGAGTTTTTGTGGCTATTTTTTAAATGTAACTAAAATTGCAATCATGGAAATTTCCAAAAGCAACTGTAATTTGATTACACATTTTTTCACAGTATTATAATAGATTACAGTTGCATAAATTTTAGATTTAAAGTGCGCAATCATTACATGTAATTAGTTGCTCCCCAACACTGCCTATAGTTGCCCTGCGATTGCCTGGCAACCGGTTGAGGGTGTACACCGCCTCTCGCTTGTACAGTTAATAAAGGTTTTGTGATAACAGCAACAGTTTGACCCTGAAACAGATGACACACAAGATAATTCCCCAGAATATAACTAACCGGAATCACATTTAAAGTGGTTACCATATTTTTACGCGTCTGTCTAGTGAGAGTGTCTTTATTAGGGCTGTCACGATCGAATCTTTTTAGAATCCATTCTCCTACTGATTATTGATCGAATAATCTACCACTATTACAATTTTTTGAAACTATTTTTTATGACTTTATTTTTTAACTACTAGCATGCATTCTATTCTCATTTATGAAGGATGGCTTTCTATCCTTCAACTGCATATATTGGTACTGCGTGTATGGTATAAGTTTGGTGTACAGAATTTGAGACAGCGAAATGCTAAATGGTTAGCAATCGCGATTAGCATTAGCGCGTTTCCGATTACCATTTTAGGTCACAAAGGCTAACTACCATTCAGCTCACTCATACTTAATCATGTTATGTGTACATTTCTCATACTTACCATACATTACACATATAAGGTCTTCAAAATCACTTACAGATGCTCTTTTGTCATTTTTGGCGAAGTTCATCATTGGCCCAACACTGCATCTGTCTGCAATAAATGTCCACGTGAAACATTGATTCTGGCATACATGGTTATTTGTGTGTGTGTGTGTGTGTGTGTGTGTGTGTGCGGACAGAGCTTCGAGGCAGAAACCTATTTTTGAAGAGTAGATTTAGCCGAGTTATTCTACCCCCCCATCCCTAGTCTATACTATTCTATACAGGCAGGCACCCTTACATGCAAATATCTTCCTAATACATGCACACACAGATCCACACAAATATGCTCCACATTCCCGTTTCATCACACGGCAATTATCAGGCCATCATAGGGGTGATAAAAAGGCTCCCTAATGCGCTGCGCCCTCAGCGGGGGAGCACCGTCTCCCTGTCTGCCATCCCTACCTGCTCCCCGCTCTTCCCCTCAGGCCCCGATAGTCGCACGCATGCAGTAATTGGATTAGCCGTGACAGTAATACACTGCTGGGGTCCCGGAAGCACAAACAGGCACTAATAAATTGCGAGCGAGCGGGAATTAAGGCTTTCTCTATCATTTCCAGGAGATTATGAGTGGCAGAATTAAGTAAGTGTGGGAGCTCATTGATGCTTTGCTGACCTCGGAGCTACTGGAGGAACAGCATCATCCCCGGACAATGCAACACAGTAATTAGCCTGCACGCCAGCAGACAGCCTAATAATATTGCCGTTGCTATCAATAATGAGAGGGATAACGGCACACGTAATTACGGCACTCGTGATCGTAATGATGTAAATCATGTTCAGAGTTAGCAAGTCGAGTGTGTATGTGTGTGGGTGTAAATAACATGAATGTGATTCATTACTTGGAGCAAGTGTTTAGGATTTCATGTCATCAAAGCTTTGGATTACGATTTATGTAACAGTGGGGTCGTGCTTTTTTAGCCTCCGCCAAGCACCAAAGCCAGAGAGAGGCATAGTCTTAATTCTTATTTCGTAGCAGGCAAGTAACACAAAAGATACACGACTGATTTGAATCCAACTTCTTAGTATGTGTGTACCCAACTTAACAACTGACGGAAAAACAAATCGGGAAACGATCCTCTAGAATTTTCCCCCTTATTTAGAGTAAATGATTTGTCGCTGGAGTCACAATGCAAGAAGTAGCCTGTTAAGTAACAAACAGACGCACAAACAAATACAAATATGCTGCATCACGAATAGTTTCACTTTTCTTCAAGGACATTTTTTTTATTATTGTTGTTTGAAGTTGGGATCAATCACTGACAGCATTGTTCACACACTGACATTGACGTACTCACTTGAACTCTGTTGCTAACCAAATCAGCAGTACCAAAGCACGTAAATTGTCTCTTAGATGAATTAAAGTAATATTGTTATTATTCACAATAAAACGACCACAGTGATGGCGCCATGCAGTTTCATAAATAAATAGCTGTCGTCGCACTAAAGTTATTCATTTCACAGGCTTTATTTCTTTTTGAACTCACACAGTGACACACTGCTGGCTTTATCAATAACAAGAAAAAAGGAAGGAAAAAAATCCTTCTCACACCCCCAGAAGCAGACCACCGCATGACGGCTTCACACTTTAATTACAGCCCTGTCATCAAGTCATCATCAACTCGGATATTACTTCAATCAGGTGTTCGGCAATTTCCCTTCAACGGAGGTCAGGGAACACAATGTTCCCGACAGCATTTCATTCACATCCAGCTCATTCCACTTCCCCCCCACCCCTTCCCGTTGTTGCCAGTCGACCTTTTCCAGACGCTTCGCCTTGACCTTTTTTGTCAGTTGTGGTCCCTGCTTTGGCCGTTTGTTTCGCCGCAAGGTAATATCTCACATTTGCGCCCCGGTGATTTATTTATTGCCTATAGCTTGCGGGCACGAGCTCGGCAACAAGTGCAGATGAAGCACAATTGTGTCTCTTTTTTGTTCTTCTTCTTGTATAACGCATCTAAAAAGCTCAAGACTACAAACACCATCACAAGAACATACACAGAATGAGTCCGACCCCCTTTATTTAAGTGCAATAATCCTGCTGGACGGTGGGATACTTTGTCAATTACTAGGATTTTAAGTGTAACGACCAACTAAATAAATGACTCTCCCAATTTCACCTCACTCAACTATATTTTCCCTTGTAATCCGGTGATTCACGCTTGTGTTTTGACTGACTGACGGGCAGCCTAAGTGGCGTATGATTGAGGTTTATTGCAGCAGATTTGGGATGCTCTGTTCTTATTTGCCGTAGGCTCTTTTTCCTTCCGCCGCTCGCTACGGAGTTGAATTCATTATCGCGCACACTGGAGGCGGCGGCAACTCTCATACTCATACTACTATGACCACTCTTCTTCCAAAGTGGAAGTTTGCCACAGGCCACGGTTCAATCTAAGACTCTCTTCACTTTGATACCGGAAAGTGGATTTGTTCTCCCGTTGGCTGCACTACCATCTCTCAAAAATAAGCTCAGGAGAAATTGTACAGAACCGTCATTTCAAGCAACAGTATGCAGTCATTTGAAAAATAACAGCTTCAAAATCATGTTGACGGTTGATTGGATAAGAAGGATTGCAGAGCTTTCATTGCCATGGCAACCGTGCATCACCTACTTCATTGGGCTGTAATATTATTGGACCAGTCAGGACACCTCTCATGTTGTGTTGGTGCTACTATCAGTACTAAAATTATTACGGTACATATTATATTGTATATCTTCGTTGTCGGGCGGACTCCTGGTATAATCCTTGCCAGTTGCGTAAAGGTCAGAGGACAAAGATTTAAAAAATGTTCTTGATAACTCTAGAAGCCCTTTACAAACCACCGCTGCCATTTCTAAGTGATCATATAGCAGATATACAGCAGTTAAATCGATAAATATAATGCAGACTGCGCCTTCCGGTCATCGTCTCTTTCCGGCGCGGTGACGTCACACAAGCCAAACATCCTGTTCATTCGTCGTTGTGTGCTATTGTTCCATGCTGTTGTTCCATGCCTTGTGTATTTGTATTTCGTATGATTTAACGATGTCACAATGGTTTATTGTGTGGCATTTGGTTGTCCAAATGGTTCAGGCGGCGGCACGATTTTTGTTTTTTGGCTTTCCAAGTGAAAAAGGAATACGTGACCAGTGGATAGGCAAAGTCAATGGACGGGGGAAGAAACGTGGTCAGCTATGGGTCCCTAGCAAGCATTCCAAACTCGAACCGGCGTGTTTTGAGAAACACTGAGCGGAAAGCATTGGATACAGAGGTCGAGGCTGAAACCAGCTGCGGTGCCAACTACTTTTTTTCCCCTGCAACCACTAGCAAAAGAACTAAATCTCGCAGCCGCCACAGTACGGCAAAGACTTTGTATGTGGCGTGTTATAACGCTACTCGAGCGAGGGGCACACTATATATAAGAATACTGCATCCTATGTAAAAGCTTGTGCCGTGTCACTGAAACATATGAATATATAATACGTATAGTCGTGCTCCAAAATATTGGCACCCCTGGGGTGGCATTATTTCAAGCCATGAGCGTATAAAAAGACATGCTTTTGACCAGTGACGTGCGGTGAGGTTCATGATTGGGGAGGCACTGGTGACGTCTGGAGCGCTACGAAGCTCAACTCAACGCTGCCACATGCTGGTTGTGGCATCGTACATACCAGGACTCCACTGTGCACTTTTAGTGGCTTTTCTGGTCAATAAGAAAGACTAAATGTCACACACTTTAATTAACTATATTAGACAGTCTGTTAAACGTCAGTAAGTGCAGTACATGTGTGATAAAACGTATATTATTGGCGATGTAATGAGGAAACACCAATGTCTCTTGTGTGAAGCCACGGACCAATCACAGCCTGCCTGAATGGATGTGCGCGTGGTCTCTTGAAGCATCATGGGAGCGATGACTCAACGTGACTCGTCGCTGCGCTTCCGATGCATTTGAACAGGAAATATGAAAATTCAGCAATTTTAATGATGAAATCATTGAAATTATTGGATTAAAAAAGAAAATCGATGTAAAGCACGGACCATAGAACTAAAGTGGAACAATTTAATGTAATCATAAGGTTTTTTTTTTACTATTCACATGCAGGGGAAACGAAAGACCACCAGGGGGCAGTGAGGCTCTGCCTCACTTGCCTACCCTGACCACCACACGTCACTGCTTTTGACATAGCGTCACACGGAGCCAGCGGCCACTCTCTTTTTCTGTTGCACAGCTGCTACTTGGCTGCTCGTCGTCGTCACTCTCTGATCGGCTCAAACGTGTACGCTTTGACGATGCCAAGTTCAGTTGGGTGGTCCTGTACGTCGAAATCCTCCTCCTTCACATATTCCAACACATTGCTCGCCATTGCGTGTAGTGTGTAGCGCGCTGTGTTTGGCAATTGCAACGTCACTTCTGGTAGCCCTTGCGGTGGATAAAGTAACCACACCTCGGTGTCTTGAGCTTCGGGTATGTTTGGGGAGGACTCAATATGCGTCATAAAAACCCGATTTTTAGCTAAACTGTGGTTGAAAACTTGCTGGAAGTTACATACCTGTAATACATAACATAAACAATGCAACTATGAATTTTAACTGACCCCATAACATCTTTGCCATCTGACCTTTACAGGGTTATAGCAATGTCACATAGATGCTATTTAGCGTTAGCATTAAGCTAGCAGACTGAAAGGCTAAAAACTATGTGTTTGTTTTAAAAACACAAGGTGTAATTCATGTTATTTTATATTTAGTTTGACAGTAAACTTCAAATGAGAGTGGCAGTAAGCAGCTTGAAGCTGCTTTTTTGGAAGATTTTTTTCACCATTTGCCAAAGTGTCAGCTCTGCGCTCGTAAGTCAAAGCAAAAAAAAAAACAAATCAGCCGTACGACAGTTCATATCTGGAAAGACTCTTATGTCGAGTCATTCGTATCTCAAGGCACCACTGGAGTCAGACTCTGTCAAACTGTGCGACCAAGCAGAATGTGGGCCTTTTCAGCACTACAATACCCACAAGCCCCGGGGTTTGCACTGTCAGCCGACCAAACAGCTCCAAATGTTCCTGCGGCCCACTTATGGTGGAATAATGATCCCACTGGAATTCCGCTAGCCTTCCGCCACACTTGTTTCTCCACCCAAATGTGCACATATGCATTCTCACACATGCACCACAGCCACCTTATTGTGTCGGCCGCATTGTATCTGTGCGCGTGTGAGATGAACTGGCCGTCTGCCACAGGCAAGCATGTGTGAATCCCAAATGAAAACAAGTGGCTGCGTCTGGAAATTGTAACCGAATGGGAATTTGAATTGAAGGGTTTTGCATTTCTGTCCCCTGGCTAACCTCAAGCCATGGTATATGTACTCGGAAAGCTCCTGCACCTTGCACTCACTTAAATACAGAACCCCGATCGCCACCACCGCCTTCAATTACTTCTTTAGTTTAATCCCTTCTTTTCTTGTATTGCTCGCTTTGAAGAGGACGCGGTGGGAAGTGGGTCAGCAGAGACAGAGAGCGACGTCAGCTGTTTGCCGATATCGGCACTGGGAGGACAAGTGAGTGTGTGCGTGTGCATGTACACGTACATGTGTGTTGTAGAAGAAGATTTGCACGGTGTTTGATGTGAGTAAAGCACATGCTGATGTTCATTACCGTGCTCGCTCTCTCTCCCAGGGTCTTCCAGATCAGATGCAAATGAAGGCCCCGGCCCTAATAATAATACTTGATCGCAATTGAAGCACTTGTGACTATTAGAGCTATTCCATAAAACTGAACATCTACAATTCAAAGTCAATTTTTTTTCTTCTCTGCCCTCTTTTAACACTACAGATGAATCATTTGATTACAAAGAGATTTTTCCTTTTGTTTGCTTTGATCCTGCCTATTCATTTACTGGATGCAGAATTACTGTATATTATAAAGTGTGTGTGTGTGTGTGTGTATCTGTGTATGATATGTAACGAAAAGTCAAAGTTGACTGCAAGTCACGCTGTTGTGTTGCTTCAACGTGCATGTTCGCATTCAGCGGTGCTGCATTTTCAATCACGACCTACGTGTGTACACTGAACAAAAATACCAATGCAAGACGTTTGTTTTTGTTTCCATATTCCATGAGCTGAACTCAGCCTTTTTCTGTACAGAAAAAGGCCCATTTTTTTGTGTTCAAATATTGTTCAGGAATCTGCCTAAATCTATGTTGATCGGCATTTCTCAGATGCTGAGATAATCCATCAGCCTCACTGGTTTGGCATATCAAGATGCTGATAAAACAGCATAATAATTGCACAGCCTCTGCCTCGGGCGGCCCACAATCGAAGGCTATTCTAAAATGTTTCGTTTTACTCCTTTGGGGTGTCCAGGAGCAATCAGAAAACCAATCAGTATCTGGTGTGACCGCCATTTGCTTCAGTTCAGCTCATGAAGAATGGGAGGAAAAACAAAAGTGTTGCATTTCTATTTTTGTTCAGCATTTACTGTACGTGCCTAGTATAGGTTGCAAATATCGTCATGCGTCCTGTCTGTGAGCCTGCGTGTGGGTGCTGAGAAGCGCCACATGAGTCCCCCTCAGACACAAAGAGGCTAATATATGTACGTGTCGCAGTCTTATGGAAATACAGCCCGGCTCCGTGTCGCCGTGCTCCCCTGCTAATGCATGCCGCCAAAGCCCCGAATGGACCATTATGCATCTGCGGGAGAGGGAGGGTCAAGAGACCGCCGACGGAAATGGGCAAGGGGGGTAGGGACTAGGGAGGCATTAATTCAACTTAGGTCTGGTGAGCCACTCAAATCCCGTGTGCTCGTTCCACGATGCACACACAAAAACATACACTCGCACCTATGCATATATTTACCTAAAATGTCTGCTGAATATGTGCGCATATAAATACGACGGATATGCACTGTCGAGGGTACGCGTGCATGATGACCTCTGCATTCAACTGTACATACACACGCAAACAGACTTAAGATACATTTATGCAGCATTGTAACATTATGTTTTTTTTTTCCATTGTGTTATTTAAAAGTTGAAGCTTACATATAGGTCAGTGATTTTACACTTCAGAACTTACATACAAAGTCAGGTTAAATCACCGTTGTAAACAAAGGACACCGGTACTTGGTTGCATTGCTTGCCTCTATTACAGGGAAAAACACAAACCTGCAAAAATGACTGAAGATGTTGAAATAGTAATTCTCAACCACTGTGGTGATAGATCATTAAGTGGGCTGTGGGAAATCATCCAATTTTACTTAATTGGTCCAAAATATAATGTGTCTTTGTTCATCAATGCCAGCAACACTAAGTGACAGGCAGAACAACTAAATGCTCTTCCACTAGATGGTAGAAAGGACATAATTGCACTACTATATGTATTTCAGAAAATATACTTTTTATATATATTTTTGCCCAGTTGTAAAATAATAATCAAAATTAAATTATAGGCATAAAATGGCACAGAGAGGGATGAATTTTCAAAAGATCATTTTAATAATATTCTACCGTCAGGTCATACAGCGTGTTTTAACACATATGACAAATGGTGTTTTGTTTGTTTTTTTTAACTGCAAACTTTACCTTTAATTTCAGAGTAGAAATGCCCGTACAGTGTGTTCCACCATTGTTGTTTTTGGTTGTGACGTGCTTGCAAAGGCCTGACTGAATACTCACGCTAACGTCATCCGTGTTGACATGCTAGGACATGGCCTATCCATCCATTTTCTGTTTCCCAACCACCAAACACAAATGTCCCAAAAAGTATGAAAACTGAAATAATGATGATCTTGTTTTAATTTACTCACCCACTGACTTACTTAGTGTGTCATCCGGAACTGTTGAATCAAACACAATGCTGATAATATCGCAGGAAGCCATGACTTATTCTGTCCTATGAATGGCAATACACAGGTTTATTGTACCGTCTGCCATCTAATGTAAGAGTATTTACTTGTTATACCTGTCACTATACGTCATGGGCATAGATAATTAAATAAACAAAGATACAAAGATCATCTTTGCATTTCAAGGCCCCCAAAACACACTTCTTGTTTAAACAAACAATACAAAACAGCACTTGTGCTAACAGGCCGTTATCGTCGACTGCGAAATCCCATGATGCGCCAAACTCCATCCCATAATCTCCCCTGGCCTCACACTTAAGCCGATCAATGCTGCCATTAGACGAGAATGTCTCTTGTCTTCTCTCTCTTTGCTCTTCAGTGCCACCTCGTCGCTGCCTCTTAATCAAGTTAGAGTTAGACAGTCTGCAGCTGAAGGTTGCGGGCCAGAAAGATTGAGTGCTTGGGAGGAAGAGAGAGAGAGAGGGGAGAAATGAACGCAAGCATCTTCAGAAGAAAGGTGTTATAATGGATGCGCAGCGATATTCTCTGTCAGCACCTCGCTGTTTTCGTCCTGTGCGGACAATCCACCCCGCCTTGATAATCCTCCGTAACCTTGTGCTATCTTTGTCCGTCAACCTCCTAATTTCTCTGCTCTCCGATCGTTTTCAAAATGTGTATTTTTCTTTACAAGTTGTTCCCTACTTGTTTTTGAGCTCGTTCTCTTTTCACATCTCCACATACAGTATCTTCAGCATGCATTAATTGACATTTTGCATTTGCCATTACAACCGCCCCACCCCCACCCTTCTCCTGCCAGCAATCGTCACCAAGGCAACAGCGAACGGCCCCCTGTCTATAAACGACGGGGTGTGGTGGGGAGGCTGTCTGCTTCTGCATTGCTTCTTCTTTAAAATACACGCACGTGCGCAGCGATCCTTTGACCTGGCAGGACCCTGAGCGGCCCACTAAGGGAATCTATAATAAGGCAAAAAAAAGAATCATGAAGGTGGTGTTCAATAAGGGCGTTTAAGCTCATTTAAGGAATGACTGAACATTTTATGATCCCCCTACCCCTTCATCCCCAGGGCAGAAAAGGCTTTTCCAGGACGGCAATGTGCTCCGTAAAAACATACGTGCAGCCCTACACTACATTGCGTCCATATGGCTTTTGATATAGAGAGCAATTAAATGACGAGAGCCATGTTGGCTGGTGCTACGCTGTACGCTCCCATGGACAGATGCCACAGAATCCTTTTTATCTTGCATTGGCTCTGTGCCGCTCTCGTTTCCCCCCATCAATTGCTTCTCTTTCCATTTCTTTTCTTCTCTGCCTTGACATTTTTTTTTCATTTTAACATTTGTGCAACAGCAGCCACTGTGAGCGAGCGAGACTGGAGTTTGCGCTGCGATTTATTTTTTCATTTTTATTTTTCACATTGACGAACACAGCAAGTTGAGAAAAATAACAATGACGTCATCGATCAGTCAACTATATAAAAATATATACATATATATATATATATATATATATATCTCGTTTACCCCCTGCGTCATGCACTTTAGAGGTGTAGTACTGCAGAAAAGTTCATTAGTGTGGGGAAAAAAACAAAGATTTTTCTAGTAACCTAACAAATACATTACAAACACATTCATTTTCAAGAGAGCAAGTTCTGGTTGTTCCTGTCAAACTCCAACTTTTTCTTTTAATAAGAAGCACAAGCAAGTTGGTGTAAATGGGGCCTCACAGGTAGATGAATCACTTCTATGAATTCGTCAGAATCTCCTGTTGTTGAACTGAAACAGTTGATTGACATGCATACGGAGTTGCAGGGGGCGTATGCGGCAAAATGAGGTGGAAAAAAATGAATCAACGCGTGACTGAAGTGTCACAAGTTTGTCTTAATCAATGACAAAATTGTTTGCTTACAACATCACGTTCATTCGTGTCCTCGCTCCTAATGATGTGCTCGGCATTGATGCCAGCCAGCCAGCGAGCGTTGAAATTGCGCCAAAGTGAAGGCAGACAAGCCAGAGGGAGGCTGAAGCGCAAGATGTACGCTTCAAACATGTTACAGCACCTTTGTGGTGATGTGTGCATATGAGAGTCGTCTAATGAGCATGCTGGCGCTGTCACTCTTGTTCTTCTTTCTTCTTTTACCCCTGTTTTTATGTTGTGCCCTGTGTATATGAATTATGAGGTCAAATACATTTTTAGTCTACATTTGTTTTAGAACTACAAGTAACTGACACAGGTACCTAAAACTGTAGTTGGAATATGATTCCCTCCAACATCTTGTAGGACGTCAAAGGAAAAAGAACTACATTTGTAAGTTTAGGTACCACTGTATATTCTTTTACATCTCTTCACACTCGTTTTTGAGGGCTACAAAGAAAACCCATTCAACGTTAATTTGCCCGCTGAACTGAGGTTTCGTGTGGTAGTTTTCAAACGATGCTTCTACGTATTTTTTTCTCACCAAACCTTTATTTATTTATTCCCCCCCCCATATCTCTATGTCTTCATTGTCTCATTTGCACTGCGTCAATTCGCCTGGCGTGCGCCGCGTGAGGCGGAAAGGGGGGCGGAGCTGACCAAATAGACGATCAAGGGCATCCGGAAAACAACACCTTGTAAACGCAGAGATGCTAAATTGAAGAACACTGCAATTTCCGTCAGGGGTGAGAATTAATGCCGCAAGCGGCCGAGATCCCAGCTTGTGATTATGGAGGGGATGTCTGAGATACGCTTGGGTGCGCACGGTACATGCACACAGTTATATCAGACTCATCACACACATGCACACACACACACACACACACATATTCGGGCTTTTTGGTTGTTAAAAATTCATCTATTTTTTCCTTAAAGACATGGAAGAAGGGGCCACTAAGAGGCTTCACATTAAAAATTTACTGGGGGGGAAGAAAAATGAAAAACATCGGACAAAACAATTTTATCTAAACTCATTCATGTTTTCTCTTCCTGTTCATGTTTTTGAACATGAGTAGGTACTATACTATTCATTAATAAAGTTAACATATATATAGCATGCATAATACACGTTAAGTGTATTTCCAAAATTCCCAAGCTGAACTTTTCATTGAAATATGCTTATGACATTAGGTTTAAAAAAACAAAAATAAACACTATTTGTCTAATGTCTCATGAATCATCAGTGTGCTGAGAAGAAGAAACATCGGAAGTTCCACTCCATTGTTTTCAAAGTTAACGTTCAGCCTTATATTGTTTTAGTTTTTACTTATTTATGAAGGTGAGTCGCATTAAGGCGTCGTTGTTTATGTCATGATATTAGATGAATATTGATTCTGAACCGCTCCAAATGATGTACGCTGAAAAGTTGTGTGCTGTTATAATACGCATTTTGTGTAATATTGACGGTTTTGATAATTATAACGTGATAGTGGTGCCAATAAGAGGTGGATTAAGTCGAGTCAGTCTCCACTGAAGGCCCAGGTACCAGATGCTGGAAAGTGGTAGAACAGTTTTCACTATATTTGTTCAAATTAATAAAGAAGAGGGGGGCGGGGAAAGCTTCACATTGTCATCCATGTTCTTCTCTCCCTCAGGATCCACCTCAATTATTTCAATTAACGTGTCACCTGTTAGTCGGGCCGCTGCAGGTGATGTTTTATAATGTTGAGCCAACATCAGCCATGGCTGAACCTCGAGCACCAGCGGATTTCTTTTCAATCATCTCCGCCGTACTCCGATGAAGCCGGGGACCAAGACGATTCCCCCGGCACTTACACACACACATCCTAACACACACACCTTACCTCAAACACCACCGACCACCTCCCTCCCTCTCGTGTCCCCCTCACTTTAATTAGCTCCAGATTAAATTAAAAGCTATATGTTGGCGTTAATTGATTTATCTTGCAGGGTCTATAATTACAGGTTCTCAATGGAGAGATTGACTCGCCTCAACACTCCCCCCAATCTCTTTGTCTGTCTACGTGTTTGTGTGCACGCCTGATCGCCAGCCTAAGCATAATAAGCATTGTTTGAGCCAGTCAGAGGTTAGCGGAGCAGCCGCCGCTCGACGAAATGATGCAAATCGTCGGCGTCTCTCGCCGTAATGTAACACAATTACGGCTTTATTAGAAGATGTAATTATTTTGTTAGAGCGTCTCAATTTGTCCTTGTTGTTGGCCATTTAAGTCATTACACAGTGTGCATGCTCATCCATACTTGACCCGCTTTGTAATGGGTGAGACTCTCTTTCAGTTATTATTGTGCAGTGTTGTCTTTATGACGAGGAAGTGGCAGGCAGGCTGCCTGTGAAATACAATCAAAGCACCCACAATCGGGCAATTTGCGTTGTAGCATCAAAGACTAATATTCACTTGCAACCGAATACCATTCACAAATTTTGAGCCTTAATGTAATGAGATTTAATATGTGCTGTATCAAAGTCTCTGGCTGTACAAACATAACTAGAATTGCACAGACCCCAGCCACCATGTCCACCTGACTGACTTTATTAACTCATTCACTGTCAGTCCTCCCGGTAAACACGGATATTTTACTTCTGTAACCGTCAATGGCAGTGAATGAAAAGAAAACCATGTCTGCAATTTTGTTGCCCTCTAGTCCTGTAAGTGGCGGTAATGTGCATGTAAACTGCAACACACAGCAAGCTTTATATTTTCCCCAAAAGCTCCATCTGGTAGATCTGGTGGGTTACTGCCCTTCATTTCTTCAATGCAAGTGGGCTGCAACCATTAGTTAGTACAGAAAGTGATTCTTGATAAATTCCCATGACCTTTATTTGGATCTGCACCAAATGCTTGATGGGTTTTCCTCTACAAAGTTGGAAATTATCTTTTGTGTAATCCTACTGACTAACCAATCCAAGCACTGATCAAACACAAACATCAACGTAACGCAATTAACCTTTGACAACACACATCTTGTATTCAAATCCAACCCAACCATCAATCTAAACCGACCCAGATATCAAGCCCTACTGGCGAAGAAACCCAACTGGACCAGCCCCAACTAGCGATCAAACCCAACCCCGCAGATGATCAAAGGCAACCTAACCAAACCCCACCAGCAATTAAAGTCACCTAACCAAAACGACCCAGCAATTAAACCCAACCAGCAAACAAACCAAACCCAACCTGCAATCAACCCAAACTCAACCAGTGATAAAACCCAATCTCACCAACGATCAAATGCAACACAATCAGCGACCAATCCCAACTAGCAATTCAACAAAAAAAACAGCATTCTAATCAATGGCGGCTGCTGATACACCCACCATTGGACGGCGCTCACCATATCACTTTTCTTGAAAACAAAAACAAAAAACAACTATTTTGAATATTTCAAGGATAAATATTATATAATTAATCTACACCACTGCAACCACAATATATTGCATATTGTTGAAAAAGCAAAGATGATCATCTTTTTAACATCATAAGTTCTGATACAGCTCTTGTCTCTTGCATCTCTTCCGATTGTGAAGGTGTAACTCCGGTTGGCATAGACTCGTGCGTTTCCTTTTCTTTCCAGTCCACCGCACGAATCCTGATGCAGAGCACCACTTTTCTGTGCACTGTGACATGACAGCCTGGCCAGCCTGACTGTGTGGAATCAGTCCACTGGGGGAATTGAGCATGTGTCAAGCAGGGTCAGACAGGGTTAGTGTGGTGGTAAATGTAAGTTGGGGGGGGGGGGGGCGACGACAATATTCCGCATTGTGAGTGAGAGAGAGGAGAGAACAAAGGAGTGAGTGTGATAGGAATAAGAAGAATTTGTGGCGAATAAAGCCAAGGAAGATGAGTGGCGAGTATGAGATGAAAAGAGACATGCCTCATCTGCTTTTGCTCTTTGGCTGCTGCGAGGTTGCAGGATTTCCGAGATCAGCCAAGTGTGGAAGTGAATTTTTCCATTGCTTGTATCCCTCCCGTCCTCCTTCCACCCATTCACCTCTGTCGTGCACTTTCTCCTTCGCCGTCTTTGATCCCCTTTCTGTCACATAGCCATGGATTAACTTTCTATTTTATATCAGATATCAGATGATGCTCCTTTATCCTCTTTGTTGGTTCTATAGTGCATACCGCTGATTTTAGAGGATCTTTTGGAAATGAGAACATGCTATCCTTGAAGAGAGACGGAAGATGCCTCAAGCAGCGAAATATATCTGCGCTTATAATAGAACAGAATAGAATAGAGCTTTACTGTCACGGTCACAATAGGCATCTCGCAATTTCCAGCATCGAGGTAAACAAAGAAGTTGACATATAAACTTATTGCACACTGTCAGAAACCATATCATGTATTGTATGAATTGACCACTGCCAACACACTATACGGACATTTTTCAGTGTAGCCTTGTTTCTATAAGATGTATTTGTTGCTTTCACAGATAAATACGCGCGTAGAGTTTCAAATGCAAGAGCTCGGTTCAAAACGCTGGTGTAAGGCACTTGCAGAGAAAATCTATGCAACAAATGCATGCACCTGTGTAACCTATAGCATTGTCAGCTGACATTAGGAAGGTATCCAAGTATGACGTGGATGGTGATGATGATGACGAGTAGCCAACCAATAACAAGGCACATATGTCTACAGTTGACAAACAACCATTCACGCCATTGAACAATTTCAAGTCTTCAAATAACCTAATTTGAGAGGAGCGAATGAATATTAGTCACATCGCATAAAATAAATAAATTAATTAATTAAATAAAATCTGCATAAAAGAAAGTCGTAGAATTGTGAGAATTAAGCAGAACTTTTAGCCCCCCCCCCCAAAAAAAAAAAATTACAACATTTTACAACAAAAATCCATAATTTAGGAGAAAAGAAAATGGTAATTGTACTATAATTAAGTCAGAGTTGGATTATTTGATTGTAATCATATTCTAAAATTACAAGAGTTTTTTAATTATTATTTTAAGTGGATAAAAGAATAATAATAAATAAGAAAAGAAAGAAGAAGTCTTCACAGGAAAAATAATTCATTACAAGAGCAAATCATATCAATAATAATAATTGACTTTATTCTCACATTTTTCTCGCAGTGCAATTTTACTCTTGTAACTCTGCAGCTTTGCCGTGTCTCCACATTATTTATCTCCTCACATTTATCCACATCGTATTCCGTTATCATCACAACGTGGGAGTCTTCCACCTGTAAATTGTTGAACAATTAATACAGTGAGCTGACATCGCTATTGGTTGCAGAGATACATTACGTACGTGCACTTGTAGAGCTTCTCTCTGCGTGTGGTACAAGTTCTTCTGAGCGGTAGGCAGTTACATGTTGCTACAGCCCTATTGAAGTGAACACCATTCTGCGTGAAATCCATCAGCTAAGCTCCATTAGGAGGCGCAGCCTGGCTAATAAAAGTCTCCGGAAAACGCTCGCAATTTTCCCAGCCAGTGAGTGCTTTAGACCACGGTGACAATAAGCAGCTTTCTCTTTTGATGCTCAAGTAGACTTTTCTACAAATTTTCTATGACGTGATAGTGGGATGTCTAACCTTTGAGGGTAATTTACGATTTAAGTGTTCTGGGACAGAGGTTCCTATTTCCTATAGGTAATAAAATGAATTAATCTATTCCAATTTTAAACTTTTGCCATCATAGAAACCACCTTGAGGTCCCCTTGAGACCGCCTCATTTCACCTCAAAAATGTTTTCAATACAACCGAACGTCATATTCATTGTATGAAGTAAATGTGATGCTGTTAGAAATTAACATTGTTTGAGCTCCCAGCTGACAGGGCGGACATTTTTGACTAATGTTATCATTTAGTGAGCACACGGTGGACCTTCATTTCGCAACATGATTCAGTTCGCAAGCAGACTGTGTACTGGTTAGCAAATATATATTAATTATGTAATATTTTTGTAAATATAAATATTTAACATTAGCATTAACCTAGTAGACTTAAAGGCTAAGCTATGTGGTTGTTTTAAATACGCAACGTGTAGGCCCTCGTTCTCTTTGTTTTATGTTTAGTTTGACAGTAAACATCAACTGAGAGTGGCAATAAATATCTTCAAGACTTTTTTTTCAGAACTGCTCAGTAATTCTGTCTGCCATCATGATTGGTTGTTATCTCTTGTTTGACTTTAGAGGTTAACACTGTACCACAGTCTTTGTCTTTTCTACATGTCTGCTTGTCAAAAACAATGGCCACCATTCCATCTTTGAGTCCACTTTTCCCGCCCGCCAACATGCCTCGCTCTGATCCAGCGTTAAGGGACAACCAAACGATGGGCCGGCTCGCACAGCAGCGTGTTCCGCGCCATCATTTGTTAACTGACCTATGATTAATTGCACGTTATTCACTGAACTGAGATTGCTCTCCAGATACACGGCCGTCGATAATCTCAGATTCCTTTCCTAATGGCCCTGCTCGTCATAATGTACCTTTTTACCCTGACCCCCCCCCCCCCCCTAATGTATTCTTGCTTTGGGAAAATTCCTTTAACCTCAGCGGGATGAAGGAAATGTCCCAAAAAGCCCACAGGCAGATTCTGTATGTATCTTCGTTCATGTGTTAAAACAAATTTTAAAGTAACACTTTTGTTCTTTTACCACTAACAATGTAACGTGTAGTGCTTATAGATGAACTTCTAGCTTTTTTAAACTTCCTCTAAACTGATATTTTTTGGGGGCAAGAGGCGGGGTACGCCCTGAACTGGTCGCCAGCCAATCAGTGGGCACATAGAATCAAACAAGCTTTTGTCACTCACATTCACACCTACGGGCAATTTAGAGTCTTCAATCAACCTACCTTGCATGTATTTTGGTATGTTAGTGACAATGCAATCACAGCATTTTTTGATTTTTGGCATCCTATTCAATGATGATGGATTTCTCCCCCCCCCCCCCCCCCCCCCCATTATTAAATAATTAAATAATTCCCTTCATTTATTCATGCTAGATAGTTATAAACATGCATTTGGTTCCCGTGTTGATTTAGCCTAAATGGCACGCTTCCACACTCTCATCTGTGCACGTCATCTGTTTACTCTTCTTTCCTTGCGCGGCGAGCGTCTCCGAGTATCCTTTTTGTGTGCGCACGTGCGGCTTTATCTTCTGTCTCTGCAAACAAATGTGCCGTTCTCACAGTCATCGTCTTACTACACTCCAGTACGACCATAAAACAAAGCGAGTACAAAAGCGACGATTCCTCGCCGGATGTCTGCTTGTGTAAACCTCATTGCATTCACCTATTAACACACGGAGAAGGCTCACGGCTTGGTTCTATAGCAACAGCAGATTGTTTCTACAGGTCTACATTAGCCGTAGTCGCAGCAGGCGTCCGCGGTAATGATGCTTTGTTGACATTAGCCCAGGTGGCAACATGTCGGCCTGGCATCACCACATTCTAATTGCGAGCGCTATTGTCGTATAATTAATGTTTAATTAGGAAGCGTGCTTCGGTAGTGCTCGGGTCGTTAAGAGTAGCGACACACACACACGCATGGTTTAAACAAATGTTATCTTTTCAAAGGTAAATCAAGGTGTCATTGTTCATTCGGTTCGTCGATGTGCCATAGAACTCCATTGCATCATTCATTATTCACCATATGCAAATTGTTTGTAGAATCTGACAAACAACTAATCGCGCCTCTCTGCAAGTCTCAAGATGATGCAGAGAAAGGTCCAGATTGCAATTAGCAGTGGTGGACGTTAACAACATAATTGGCTGATAGCAAAGTAGTAATAGGTATGTCTATGGGTTGTTGTATTGGGGTAAAAAATGTTCGACCATCGTCAGTGGGCTCATGCAATTCGTCATTCTTCAGATATGTGCAGAAATTAATACTGACAGCCGGGGTCGGCAACCTTTATGAAACTGAGAGCTACTTCTTGGGTACTGGCTCTTAATGCGAAGGACGACCAGCTTGACAATACTTCTGAAATGACAACTCTTCTCAAATGAATGATATGTTATTATTAATAATTATGATTCAGCGGTACCTTGAGATATGAGTTAAATACATTCCTGGGCCACTCTTGTAAAGCAAAAGACTTATCTCAAATCATCTTTCCCTGTTGAAATGAATGGAAATGCCATTAATCCCCCCCCCCCACCCCCCAAAAAAAATTAATAAGCTTTTTTTTAAAAAAAAAAAATAAAAAATAAAAAATAGCACTCTACACCATTGTTGGAAAAAACAGGTCTCTTTCATGTTGCCCCCCCCCCCACCCAAACATGTACAAAAATACAAATTGTGCCATAGCTGAGTTGGTATGTGGCTCTTCGTTATGCCCGCTATTTTCCCCGACTGTAGCTTGGGTTAAAATGTTCTCTAGGTTGTTATTTGAAAGCAAATCCCTCTTTCCCCTGCACTGTCAGATATCAGCCGGTGGAGGAAGGGCAAGGAAGATTGGTGTGGAGGTGTGAGGTTATTGCGGATTGTGAGTCTGCGTGTGTGTGTGTGTGTGTGTGTGTGTGTCTGTGCAGTGCATATAGAGCAGTCGGGGGAAGAGATGTCGAGAGAAAGGGAGAGCGTGCAGCTGGAAGAGGCAGAAATGAGCACAGGCATGAAATTGGCACTGTACCCTCCACCACCCACAGCCCCCGTTCTCATCACAACACCCACACCCCCAACCCACCCCCCCGACCGCCACTTTCTTATCCCCTCCGCTCGGTTCCACCCAGGAAAGCAACGCGTCTGCTGTGACTGTAGCCATGCTCGTGTGGCCACCCTCGCGAGCAAAGTGTGCCGCTTGTACTTGCTGTGCCCGAGTGATGCATTCCCACTCCACTCATATACGCATCATTAACACACACATATGCCCACACACACACCACCCAACCATTTCTGCTCCTTGTATGGAGTGGCCATAACTCACCTTAATTGTATTTGGTAGGTGGTGCTCCGACGCAGTATGCATGATGAAATGTAGCCAGTAAGTGGAGTGAGGGCAAGACACTGGATGGAGGGGAACGGTCCACCTATTGGCCCCCTGCGAAAGACTTTATGCATTTATGGTACTTTCAAACTCACCTTTGGCTCGGAAAAAACACACTCATTAAAATATACGTGAGAAATAGGAATGGCACTTAAATACACCAATTAAACAGTTACATTTGCTGCCAGTTACGTTGGCTGTCCGCATGCATGTACAAACATTATTACATCTGCATGGATAAAAATGTTCATATGTGTATATTAGAGTGGATATAATTTGAAAACAGCTCTCAGTATGACGCAATTCAACTCTTCGCCACTCCAATCACCATCATGTTACCAGTTGTTGTTTTTTTTATCACATCAGCATTTATCCCCCAAAATATTTTATATACATTCTTGTTTTACCGAATTTTATGCAAGAAATGGAAATTGTTGCTAATCTTGTGATTGAAACCTCTTAATAGTCGCAGTGTCTGAATTAGTCGCTGGATGTGTCATCGCCTCCCTGATTCTGATTCTGATTCTCAAATAGATCTCTCCCTCTTCCCATCAGAAGAACCACAGCTATTAACTGTAACTATATTATATATTATATAAACAGTTAACTACTGAGCCCATTAGAACACAGTTGCTAACCAAAACCACACCTCCTATGCAAATAGGAAATAATATATATACAGTATTTTACACAACTGGAAAACATCATGGTCATCTACTCTGCATGCATGTTACATCTGTACTTTTTAAATGAAAATACGCTTTATACCGAATCATCGTATTCCTATGAAATGTATACACTCGCACAACTACAACCACAATAATAAACAGTCTATTTTTTACTACGTCCCTGTCAGTTCCACTGGAAAATTGGCATGATTATTTTTGTGAAGGCAGCATTCTTGTATTGAATTTCATCAGATTGTGCAAGAGTACCTACCTAATGAGTGAGCTGATGATTGTACAGGCAAGCTGTTAATACCACCTTTGCTCCTCACATGCACGGACTGTAGAATAATGATTTCCGACTCCTGCACGAGTACAGTCGCGCGCTCGGCATATGTCTGTATACACACACACTTGCTTGTGTGTTTCTCCTTGGACAGCTTTGTTAATCAGTGTCGTAGTAAATCTGGGGCCTGGGGGGCAATAGTGGGTGGCATAATAAGCTCCTCTGGCTGGTGGAAATGTTTGCGTGCTGATGTGTTGACGAGGTTGGAGGTAGATAATTAAAGGAACAACCGTAGCTGTGCTGATCATGTGAAGCCTCTCTTTTCTGTCTATCCTAAGTAGTAGTGAGGTTTCAGAGATAATAAAGGGTGACGGGGATCAAATAACAAATAAAAGTACACAAATCTATAATTGTCTTTGTAGAAGTGTGAGAATTGCACACACTTTCTTTCACCAAGGATATGGATAAGTCCTGCCAATAATAAGGAGAGACGTGTTGATATTAAAGCTGCACTAATTATGTTTTTCTTATCTTATCCCTGAGCTTCTTTTAGCGACGTGTTTTGATCTGATTTCCTGCTCACTCATTAAGTCTGAATGTTCTCTTGGCCCTGTCTTGATGCTTATCCTCCCTAAATGAAACGGAACCATCATAGAATGAACTGACTTATTTGACTGCTGAGAAAGAGCTCAAAATGAAAACTTAAAGGACGAAACTGCACAGACACCATATTAAACATCCTAAATAATAATTCCTGCATTCATTTTTTTCTGGTGGGGGGGAGGGGTGATGCCACCTCACAAGAAGACCATTCCAAAATATGTATCACATTTGTACAAAATAAAATACTTGCATCTCTGTCCTATTTGCTGGGTGAGGCCCGTCACACGTCTAGATGCCCGGCTGAACGGGACTAAAGTCGACCATCGCATGGCAAAAATGACAGTTGGCGACTCTTCTCTGCACACCAAACAATTGAGCAACTACAACCCTGTATCGGGTTTTGAACCTCCATGTACAATGTAATGTGCTACTGCATATTGTTTTTTTATCGAACCACAAAAACATGGTGCGATTATCAAGGAAGAACCGAATGGCCACAAAGAAGAGGAAATGGGCAAGAATAAGGAAAGTGTGTGGATGTTTTCAGTGGCCTTTGTTTTAACTTTTCATTTTCCTTTCTGCGACAGAGACTCTCCATGATTGGCTTTCTAGCCATAGATATGAAATTATAAATATAATTCTTATTATAAAACAAATTCTATATTCATACGGTATATAGAGAACCGAATGTCCACCGAGGTCAACTGTGCTTTATCTCGAAAGGCACGCCGTAATCTTCCTGTGTTTGTCATCGCTTCATGCATCCACATCCTTCGTGCATATGATTAAACAAAAAACATTTATTTTGGACAGTGCAGCGGTTAGCTTATTTTTTTTCTTTTCAACACTGATGAATGACTTTCCTTTTCAGAAATCTTCTGACTTCTGTGCTCTCTCATGAAAGCGTGAGTTCTTTTATTGTACTTTCGCTTTATTTAGTCTTTTTTTATACATCAGTGTACCTAATTTTACACATTTATGGCTGTGAAGAATGTTAAAATGTACAATACAATATCTGTACAGCCAATAAAGGATTTACAATGGCACCCATTATTTCCTTTGGGATTTTTTTGTTTTATATACGATCAAATTAAAGCAAAATGGATTGTGCTCAACCTTCTCTTGGCATAACGTTCTATTGGGTTAATAAAATGTATTTGGCTGAAACAAACCTTTGGCTATCTCTGCACCTGGCATGTGAATAAACGTGTCTGTTAAGGGAGTTTAAAGGACAAAATTGCTCAGGGTGTGTGTGTGGGGGGGAGGGGGGTGGGGCGGGGGGGGGTTTGCAAAGTATATAGTGGTTTTCCCATCAGAATAGCGAGTTCTATTTTAAAAAAATAAATACAAAAAAGTCAATTGACGTTCCACTGCAGTCCCATGCGAGCAAGAGGAAATGCAACAAACCTCTCCGCATTGTTACCTCTCGCTCTGCCTTCCCTCAGTAGCAAAGAGAGGGAAGATAATTCTAATGGGGGGGGGGGGGGGGGGGGGGTCCTACTTCACACCTCCAATTTGCCTTTTAGCACTGCTTCTTTCCCTCCTTTCTCTTCTCCTTTCCCCACTGCCACCGTCTCCTTTTTCCCTCTGCAACCTCTTTCCCTCTGCAAAAAGGTGATGGAGGTGTGTGTGGAGGGAGGGGGGGGGGCAAACACGCCTTAGGGATTATACTGCCCTCTCGCATGAAAGATTCATGATGCACAAGTGTGTGTGTATGTGTGTGCGTGTGTGTGTGTGTCAGGCATGTCTGCAAAGGGGAACTTAGACGAGGGGGGAAAGGGGAAGAAAGTGGGGGTATAGTAGGTACAGAATGTGAGATAAATAGGCTGAGCACAGCAGGGCTTACTCTCCAGGTTCTGATTATACTACTGGGCTCTAACACACACACACACACACACACATACACACACATACATACATATATAGTCTTGTTTCGTGCAGACAGGCTTAAAGGAAACAAAAAAATATACCAGTTTGTTTGCAAAAAATTACATTTGTATTTATCGTACTTATATATGTATATATACTTATTCTATCACCAATGTGTAGTGGTTTATGTAATTGCCTCACAGTTCTGATTTCCAGACTTGGAATCTGGGCTCAGGCCTATTCATGATCTTTCCGTGATTGCAGGTTTTTTTCTCGAGGTACTCTGGCTTCCTGCCACATCCCCAAAATATGCATTTTTGGTTCATTGAAGACTCTTGTTCATATGTGTGCATGTGAGTGGGAATGCTTTTTATGTATTTTCTATTTGTTGGTCTGTGAGGGGCCACAGGGAGTCAGCATCCAACCTTCTGGTAGCTAAGATCAAGCCACCGACACACATTTGTATTAGGAAACTTTGTTTTGGGATGAAGTGATATTGCTGCTGTTCTCTGTGCTCTATTTTATTATTTTATAGACTGCCGTGGCCATTTTGATTCAATCTTGTCTCAATCAACTGCCTGGATGAACGGATGACGTTAGGCCTTCCCAGAAGAGTGGAAGCTGTTGTATCTGAGAGATGGAAAAGAAAGAAGAAAATATAGTTTGTGTATTTTCACTCTGTTTACTCCACAAAAACAAAGATAATCGTGTGCATGGCTTTTAGTGGAAGAGAGCACCTGTCCTTTTATCCTCCACTCTTTCATGTTGCAACCCCAATCTGGAATAGACAGACGGTACCTTTTCATGTTGTTAAAATCAATAAGGGACTTCAGTATACCGCAAATGTTTTTGTAAACAAGCCAGAGTAATGGAAATAGCTTGCCTGTGTGCCAGTGTCTTATCCTGCCCCCTATCCCTAGCTATTAAAAGTAATATTTAGTAATCCGGGTCTTGAACTGACATTTTCTTCGAGATTTGTATCTTTCTAACTAGGGATGCGACAAAAGATCATTACCTAAATACTACATTGTGCAGGAGGTCCTCAGTTTATGAGTTCCGTTCCTGCGGTGAAGCCCTCAATCCAATTTGTACTTAAGTCAAAATGCACCGTAGTCTATCACTAAGCTACGCTAGCGCAGTAGTAATGTCAAAATGGCGGTAAATATTTGAATGAAAAACACTTATAGGCCATAAATATAAAACGATCAAATGACAAACCAACAAACTAGTTCATTGCACACCGTTCGTAAACTCGAAACGGCTTACACTATGTTGGGACATCTCATGGTACAATATCGATAGAACAACATCAATTATGGATACTTTTGCTGTTTGACTTTCAAGCATGTTCAGTTGAGCGCTCGATGACGAGTTTGACTCTGGAATTACGGTGTTCTCTATGTAACGTCAGCACGACCAATGAAATCCTTCTTTTATTATAAGTGATGGCTCCTCCGGTAGTCGTCACTCCTTTTATTTTGTTTTGACGGAAATTCAACTCCATCGAGACAAAAGCCGACTGTCGGTTTATTTCAATAAATATTGACACATTATCGCAATACATGGATAATTCTTCCTTCCAAACTTTATTGCCGTGGGACTAGCTGTTCGCTAAATCTTACAGCCTGACTTATAGCGTGAAAAAAACAACAACTGTGCTTTAAGGAAACTGCAAAGTGGTCCACCAGACTCTGGTAACAGTTGGCATTGATAAAACAATCACTTCTCCCTTGACCTGCCCTGGCTTTCTCCGCCGGGCACGTGCCAGGAATGGCCGTCTGGCAAAACGAGCAACCTTTGAAGGAAGCGCGCCATTGTGCCAAGAATCTGTTGGTCCGGGACAACTCAATTCATGAGGCTGTGAACAGATGGAGGAGAGGAAGCGTTGCAGTGATGTGTTTAATGTGTCTGTGTTTATCAAAACCTTCAGTGGGTGACCCCAGTGGCACCTTGCGGGCCTGTCCCCCCCACCTCCCTCTCGTTCCTGAATCCTCAAACTCCTTTTTATTATAGCGGCCATCGATTGCATTTCAGATTAGAGAGGTGGACAGCGGGCTCGAGCGTCGACTAGACTGAAAGAGATGGATGAGAATGAGCGATACACGACGGCGGAAGCGCGCAAGGGCAGCTGAAGGAGAGACGGAGATATACAGAAAAAGGAGGGGGAAGACAAGAAAATGAGCCTCTCGGGGAGCAAATTATTTGGACGCCTCCTTTACCAAACCGCTTCCTCCCTTTGGCGCAAGCAGCGAATGGAAGTAGCCGAGTACCCGCTAGTCCGCCGACCTTGCAGGTCAGCTGCAGGAAGGCGACATTAATCAAAGTGACGTCCAGGCTGAGGTGGTTGACAGCAGGCAGCAACACGCTTTTCTGTTTGTACCTCCTACTCCAAACTGTCGTCATCATAAAAGCTTTGTTACCTGTACAGGCAATGGTCGAACTCGAACAGTTGTTAAATATAATTGTTTAACACATGATCTTAATGTGAATGGCAAATGAGGATAGAGCACGAAAAACCAAGTGGGAAAACAGTCAGATTTCATCTTTTGATGCTGTCTGAAATAAGGTCAAGTAAGGATATACTGACGTCACGCAGGATGACAAAAACTCGTTCTATATTGTTCTGTCCAACTTTTGAGCGTTCCATTCCATTTTAGTCCCATCTCTCCACCTTTCCTCCTATTTTTTCATATCATACATCTCTCTCTTGCCTCCGTGTCTTTGTATTGCCTCAAAGCCTGTGTGGAGCACGTAGCGAATTAACCCATCACTGCATATTCTTAATGGACTTGGAAATATCAACTCTTGCCTCTGGTTATGCCACCAACATTTACACGAAATTGAAACAGTCGCCCTCGGGCCACGCGCAGATAGTTAGATATCGATTTGCTCATTTGTGCGTACGTGTGCTTGTGTGTGTGTGTATGTCATGAATGCGCCAAGGGATGTGAAAAGTGACTTGCGGTGTTAGATGACTGATATCAGCCTTTCTGTGTTGCCTTTACTGTGCCCTTTTCTCTTAATGGAAAACCTACATATAGTATATATATATGCAACTGGAGAAACAACCATCCTTGTGTAAGGCATTCTTGCTAATGCAGTTCCACGAAGGGCTCTATTTTCATCGACGGCGCATCTGCGGCGGGGAACAAATGCCGGCATATCCAAATTTTCTGCTCGCTGTGCGTGTTTGCCAATTGGGCGGACCGGTTTGCGCCAAATGGTGCGTTCCGCCACAGCGAGGGTGTGTCCGTTAACAGGCAGCCGCAGGCACAGTGACAATATGGTGGCAGAAAGTCGGTCTAAACTTACGCCTGCTCAGACCGTCTAACCTTTTGCTGCAGCCATCAAACCCTCTGAATGTGTACCAAAGTTCTTGGGAAAAATATATGCACCTGAAGTCAAACAAAACTACCAAGTTCGTTACGCATGATCAAATCTTACAAAACCATGCTTTATCCAAAAAAATCTGCATTAGTTTAGCTTTTTCCAAACGATCGGGGCATTTATGGATGACGTTACCCAAGATATGCTGCAGACATCATCATCCTTGATTCAGGGAGCATTTAAATGTTAAGAATTTGTATATGTTTCTTTTTCTTTGGCTGTGTGTGACACTAATTCCAACAGAAGGACCAGCATCATGGATGAAGTTCCAAACCCCAGCATAGCATCTGTAATTCTGGGTGTCTTTTTGCTTTTTCTTTGGCTTTTTTGCAACTCTTCTATCAATAAAAGGAGCGTTCTCAACAAGAGAAAAGAAGAACATACACAGGAAGTTACATGAAATATGCGGATTGCACTTGTTAGCAAAATAACGGTTAAGTGTGAGAGAAGTTTTAGTGGTTCGCTTCTTTTTTTTTTCTTTTTTGATAATTAATAATGTTAAAAACTGAATTGTGACTCACCTTCACATTCACTTTGTCATTTTTGATGTTTTAATCAGATTGCTCTGATTTTATTCCCTGTACTGCTCACCCCCCACATTGGTCACAAATGCAATGTAGCTAGTCATATATGTAATGATATTCTGTGTGATATTACCTGTATGGTATGAGTCACCATTATTGTGCTCTATTCATTGTTTTTTTTGGGGGGGGATTATTATTATGATTTGGCATTCCGGTTGTCGTGGCAGCCTCTTTCAGCATTCACATGCAATTTCTAAGGCAGCTTGCAATCCCATCCTGGCGGTTAGAAATAAAGTCAACAAGCGAAGAGGGTGTACATGGTGACGGTCGTGTACGCACGAGTCGGTCAATACTGGGCAATCAATACGAGCAGCAGAAGCTCGCTGGATACGATGTGTGTGTGCGTGTTTGTGTGTGTGTGTGTGTGTGTGTGTGTGTGTGATATAGAATGGAAGACAGACGAGTGTGTCTGTGTGGCTTTGTGGTGGTGGTCTAAGTGTAGTTATAGAAGGCTGAGTACATTTGTGACCGCTTTTCTGCGCTGATGATAGTATTGATCTGGTGAAGATCACCTGAAGGTCGAGATATGTTGTCTCTGTTTGGACTGGTGGCGCTTTCGAAGTGGCTTGCCAAACACAACAGCTTATACTACTGTACTTATTTTCCCCTCAAATCTATAAAGGCAAGCATTAGTTTCTGTAATCGATTTCACACCCTCAAATTTCACACATCAGTTTTGAAAAAACATCTTTTTTTTTTTTGATTGACAGTTGCACTACCTTCATTTGCCATAGGTCATTAGCACATGGATGAAACAGAAAGTAGACTTGTTAGCTCTTAATTAGTCATTTTGAATCCATAAAAGCAATCAATTAAGATTAATTGTGCAATAAATCTGATGAAGCAGTCAGTTCCCAAAACACCATCAAATCCATGCAGGTCTTTGAATATGATAATGAGTTTGTAAATGGGGAGTGGGTGTCGAATGTGTGTGCGTGTGTGCAGGGGAGGGTGGGGTGTCGGGGGGCGGGGGCTCACCCACAAACACACAAAACCTGATGTAGAAACCACATTGATGCTTTTTTCCTCCCTTCTTCCTTGGGTGCTAATTTCACATTAGCTATTGGCAGAGAAGGATAAGTGGGGCTTAATGTGCTAATATTAAGGTCAGGCGAATGTAACAAAATAAAGCAAGGTCATCGGGAAGAGGAGGACTTGTAATTAATAGATGAACTCATTACAAAAACAATGAGTGTGTTGCAAAAGGCTAATTAACAAGATAAGGGATTTAGAATCGAAAAGAATAATATATTATAAAGTCGATGTGGAGCTCTTTTTACTCTGCGGGGGGCGCATTGGATTTGGCAAATGCGTTGGCCTCTTTGGTGAAGACGCCACTGTATCATTCCTCATTATTCGCTGGTAGCCTCCCTCCATCCTCCCCCCTCTCTCCTTCGCTGGCCTTTACCTACTTGCTTGTCTCAGGGGAAATTACCACAGCTCCAAATCGCTGTCCTATACTGCGCTGCACACACTCGTATGGACAAGCAAACGCACACACATTGACAGTGCAGGCATGCGCACACACACACACGCATGCATTTGTTATGTGTTACCCCATCTCACTCTCGCAATGCTGTTTATTCTAGATTGTCTTACCCGCTGCCCCCACATATAATGTAATATATAGCATCCAGAGACAGGGTATTACATTAAGGGATTAGAAACATTTACATTGCATTTGTGTGAAGGTCATAATCTAATAGTAACGTACTGCATTTTTTTTTTGAACAACACAACAGTTATTGCATGCATTGTGTGCATCAGTGTGTTTCTGGAGACATGATATTGGATCTTCTCTGTTGTAGGATGATGTCATTTATTCTGTATGAGAGTCAATGAAAGTATTCAGTGCAGCACATTTTCTTATCTTGCCTTGCAACTGAGCAAACCGTTTTTCTGTTGTCTTTTTTAATGGAGGAGATTGGCACAATATACTATATGTCTTTACGTCAAACCGGTTCGTGGTGCAAAAAATGACTGCTGACCTCTGACCTAGGGAACAGCGCCAAATCAGATAATCTTGTGGTCCCATGCTTTAAGTCTTTAAGATCATCCAGTGAGATCGGTGGGTCGGTTAAAAAAAAAAGAGCACCAAGCCACAACAGTCTTGGGTTTGAATCTCGGCTTGGGCCCACCTGATTTTGAACTATTCCGGGTACTCTGACTTCCTCATTTTCAAAATGATGAATGTCAGGTTAATTGAAGACTCTTAAATTGTGTGAATGTGAGTGCGAATGGTTATTTGTCTAGATGAACTTTCACCTCTCGCCCAAAGGGTCGCTGGAATTGGCTCCAGCTCATCCGCCACTCCAGTGAGGACAAGCAGTATAGAAAATGCATGGATGGGGAACACTGACATGAAAACAGGAGTAGAGCATTCTGAGAGCCTCCTATCCCATAAAAAGATATATTATTAGAAAAATGCTAATTTTCCTCATAGTTGATCAAAGAAATCTCGTCAAATGCGCGTCCCTACTTGATGGATATGCACTCTAATGGTCAGCTTCACCCATCTTGAAAAATGGAAACTCTGCAGAAACTGATTCACCCGCATCCTCTTCCCCAGTTCCTTTTTACATATATCAAGTTCAGCCCGTGGAAATGTCACTTTGAGCCAAGCGGCAGTTCACATGCAAAGTGATGCTTTCGGGCTCAGTGCTGGCATCGAATGTTCGGCAAACTTTCAAATCATGCGTTATGATTCAATTGCACATTTTCAGAAAGCCTTAATCTCCTGTTCCCGGTACATAAAAGTCATTAGTTTCATTGCATTTGTTTCTCTTTATACTTGTGTTGCATTTTTAGGTTTAACCTTGTGTGTTTTGTATTTGTTTCTAAACTTCAGCTGTTCTTTTGTGAACTATGTTTTGACTCAAACAAAAGCAGAGGCTCCCGGGATTCTTTTTGTGCAATTTTCCTGGTAATGTTTTATGAACGCGTGTGATTATTAAGGTTTCTGGGTAGGGATTCTTCCTCCTGTGGGAAATGTGTTTAAATGACAAAATGTAGCCAGAGAGCACATGCATTAAATATGCATGTAACCACTGAAGACATAGCTGAGGGTGTGCATCTGCAATATGAGACCAAAATGATAGATAGATAGATAGATAGATAGATAGATAGATAGATAGATAGATAGATAGATAGATAGATAGATAGATAGATAGATAGATAGATAGATAGATAGATAGATAGATAGATCGATAGATAGATAGATAGATAGATAGATAGATAGATAGATAGATAGATAGATAGATAGATCCATCCATCCATCCATCCACATGGGAAAATGTGTGCGGTGTATGACTGTGTGGTTTTGGTGGAAGCACGTGTGTGCAGACTGCGGCGGCTGACTTGGAAGAAAAACAAAGGACAAGAGAGCAATCTGGAAGAAAACAGCAAAACGTCAACAATCGCTTCTGCTGCAAATCCTACAATTTGTGTCTGTCTTTTTTTTTTTATCAGAACGTCTTTCTTGGCCCACCACGTCCAGCAGATGGTGCTGTTTTGGAAATAAGTCACTTCTTTCATTTATATTTAATGCAGAGTAGTGTTGGGGGTTACAACCCCAATTCTAATGAAGTTGGAACATTGTGTTAAACAAATAAAAACAGAATACAATGATTTGAAAATCATGTTTGACCTATATTTAATTAAATACACTACAAAGACAAGATATTTAATGTTCAAACTGATCAACTTTGTTGTTTTTAGCAAATAATAATTAACTTAGAATTTTATGGCTGCAACACGTTCCAGAAAAGCTGGGACAGGCTCATGTTTACCACAGAATGTGGTTCGGCATTGTCTTGCTGAAATAAGCAGAGGCGTCCATGAAAAA
This sequence comes from Phycodurus eques, assembly GCF_024500275.1. NCBI lineage: Eukaryota > Metazoa > Chordata > Actinopteri > Syngnathiformes > Syngnathidae > Phycodurus > Phycodurus eques. The sequence continues at coordinate 28,067,213 of NC_084530.1, forward strand.
GACGTTGCTTGGATGGCAGCATATGTTTCTCCAAAACCTGTATGCACCTTTCAGCATTAATGGTGCCGTCACAGATGTGTAAGTTACCCATGCCATTGGCACTAACACAGCCCCATACCATCACAGATGCTGGCTTTTGAACTTTGCATCCATGACAGTCCGGATGGTTCTTTTCCTCTTTGGCCCAGAGGACACGACGTCCACAATTTCCAAAAACTATTTGAAATGTGGACTCGTCAGACCACAGAACACTTTTCCACTTTGCATCAGTCCATCTTAGATGAGCTCGGGCCCAGAGAAGCCAGCAGCGTTTCTGGGTGTTGTTGCTGAATGGCTTTTGCTTTGCATAGTAGAGTTTCAAGTTGGACTTACGGCTGTACCGCCGTACTGTATTTACTGACATTGGTTTTCTGATGTGTTCCTGAGGTCATGCGGTGATATCCTTTACACATTGATGTCGGTTTTTGACGCAGTGTCGCCTGAGGGATCGAAGGTCACGGGCATTCAGTGTTGGTTTGCGGCCTTGTCGCTTACATGCAGTGATTTCTCCAGATTCTCTGAACCTTTTGATGATATTATGGAGTGTAGATGATGAAATCCCTAAATTCCTTGCAATTGTACATTGAGGAACATTGTCCTTAAACTGTTCGAATATTTTCTCACGCACTTGTTCACAAAGAGGTGAACCTCGCCCCGTCTTTGCTTGTGAATGACTGAGCAATTCAGGGAAGCTCCTTTTCTACCCAATCATGGCACCCACCTGTTCCCAATGAGCCCGTTCACCTATGGGATGTTCCAAACAGGCGTTTGATGAGCATTCCTCAACTTTCTCAGTCTTTTTTGCCACCTGTCCCAGCTTTTTTGGAATGTGTTGCAGCCATAAAATTCTAAGTTAATGATTATTTGCTAAACACAATAAGGTGTATCAGTTTGAACATGAACTATCTTGTCTTTGTAGTGTATTCAATTAAATATAGGTTCAACATGATTTGCAAATCATGATATTTTGTTTTTATTTATGTTTAACACAACGTCCCACCGTCATTGGAATTGGGGTTGTACAAAGAAATAATGCACGTAAACCACAAATGTGTGGTTATAAACTGTGTGGTATAAACTGTGTGGTATAAACCCCAGTTTATAGCCCACCAAGCATTCTTCAATTATTTATAATAGGTACAATATAATTAAATCTCATAATCTTCATAGTGCTGTTTTGAGAGTAATTTTCTTTTCCTGTTATCTGATTTTTAACGGTATGGATCAAAACATTTTGGGCACAATTCTTTACAGGAGTTTAGCTGGGAAATGTATGGCATTTTAAGGTAATTGACTGTTTTAGTCATGGAACAACAAAAATAAATTCATGTTGATTAAAATACACATAATTTTTAATGTGACTGTTGATAATTTTGTTTTTTTCAACTGCAGTACTTTCAACTTCTCTGATGTAGACCAGCTTGTAGTTTTATCAATTTGAAGGTTATTCCCTTTAATTTTCATATATTCAAGTTAATCCCCAGGAAGGTTTTTTAAAATGTTAAAATAATTTAAGTGCCTTCCATCTTCACCCACTAAGTTAAAGGAAGGCGATATAAATAACAATTAATGGAGATACTAGTGCACTCAGCATGTAATGCGTTGCTCAATGACGCTTGCAACTTTCAAGTGCTTAGAGCTTACTCACATGACAATGCATTTAAGTGGTTTGTACAAACCCCAGAATGAATTCCTGCACTCACTGACGTAGCTTATGATCCACGACGAACGACATGTGCCTCAAGGCGTTATTTTATTTTCTTTTTTTCCTGATGACATTCCCCTCTGCTCTCACCCTTCTTAACCTCGAGTGCGGAACATCTGCTTTCTCCATTCTATTGGCGCTGGCTGTCTGAAAAGCTTTGGGCATCTTGCCTTGAAACGGAGAAGAAAAAAAACTTTTGGCCTGGGCCCCTGGCTTTTCTCATTAGTAGTCTGTAAGAGTGATGTGCAGGAGCCCTCAGCTTTTCTCAGCAAGTTCTCACTGGTCAGCCATCCCCTTTGTAAAGCGCAGTCTTGACCTGTTCCCACTGCACTCTGTGTGTCTGTCTGTGTGAGCGTAGTCTGCACGCCGAGCATTCATTTCCATGAGAAAGGAGTGTAAAGAATGGACAGGGGCCACGTTTTCTTTCTCCAGGATGTGTGCAGACGCGATCGCGGGGGCATAAGGGTGACCTCGTCCATCATGTCGTGAATAGGCAGGAATTATGGCCCCATGTCTCTGTACAGCACCTGATCAAGACATTCTTCACAAAGGTCGCCTTGGGTAGAGGAACAGTATGGAGGGGAAAAAATAAAAAACTGCTTGAATCTGAAGTTCTGGATGGAACAGCCAAACTGCCGCTATTTGGAATGGTTTCACATGAAATGCCACAAGCTTGGTAGTCTGCAATTAGTCTCCGACTGCATCACCCACTCGAGCACTCTTCCCATCAGAAAAAGAAACTGGTAATAACTATCTCACATCGGAGACGTTATATTTTCATTCGCATATGTCTGAGAACTCTGTTGCTAACCAAAACCGTATCACCTTCCAAAGCACGGAGAGGACATCTTTAACAACAATTAGTAGACATGTGAACACTCCCCAATGTTGTGTGCATCCATGTTTATGTACTGTGGAGTTTCGCAACTTATTAGCTCTGAACTATTGTTTAAAACTTCAGATTTCACTTGTAACGTACAATATATTGTAATATACATAAAGGTGTCTCCTATTAGACGGCTCCCCCATCTGCAGTTGACGAATTAAATGCCCCTGGCCGCTATTTGTGGAAATATAGTATTTGTGGTATTGTGTCACACAATAGCTAGGGCGCAGTGAGGAAAATCACATTTATTCACATTTAAACACAACTACTTGTATTTGATGAGTATATCCGCATCACTTATTACTGACTTGAAAAGCTTTTGAAGTATTATAGGTCGTATATGTCTCTGAAAATGACCTTCACAGGATGAGTAGCTTCCTTGAGACATATTAGTAATAAAACTCTTTAGCGACGCAGATATCAAAATCTCACTAATAGTAATGTAATGTACTATGTCTTGGTATACCGACATATTATTTCATAAACAGTACACATCAAAAGGTAGTGAAATGGTTTTAGCCAGCATCTCCCTCTTTACACGTCACGTTAACACAGAGAGCAATTAGCATTCATTATTAAGGGTGTGTTTCAGGACATCTGACAAATGTAATTGCAATGTGTTCATTTTTCTATCATTAACAGCTTCTTGTTGTGATGATAAATGAGGGTTAATCAAGACAACAAAGGCGATAGATGTAAAACCAGCGTTAGAGATAGCGGCGCTACTATATGGGATTTTCACTGCGTGATAAGTATCGCCGAAAATATTACAACTTTGACTGTATCTGGTGAAATACAGACCATTATTACATTGGTATTATTTTTATCTATATGCTATGACACCGAGCCACCATTTCATGCAAATGAAAATAAATGTGAGATTGTCTGTACAGATGTCCTCCACCTCACTAAAACAACATTTCGAAAATAGTATGTGAACCAGAAAAGACATGCTGGCTTTATAATTGTAAACAATAGCTGCAACACTAATTAAAGTGCTATTTTTTATATACAATGCAATGCATGTGTGACAGTAATAATTATAACAATAATTTTATAAATATAAAAAATGTACTTTTCTATAACTATAAAATTAGGAAAACATTTTGGAAATGTATGTATTTAAACTAACAAGCATATAACTAACTGGCATATTGAGGCTTGTCCTTTTTTAATGCGCTCAATTTTTTTTAATTGTTTTTAAAAACCAAATACATAATGAAACATGTACAATAACTTTAGCGCCAATTTGGCCACTATTTGGTGTTTTTTGTTTTGTTTTGTTTTTTAAGATTACAAGGCAGTCATGGTTTAGCCACTGTTGATGTGGTTATCACTTTTTTTTTTAAAAAATTGTTGTTGTTATTTATAAATAACTTTAACGAAGGCAAATTCACCCACAAGAAAGAGTCTTCAATAAACTTTCTTTTTTGCACATGTGAAACAGCACAATAGGCTCATCAGGCTAATCATATATAATTTTATTATATTGAACTCTGACAGGTGGATCGTCCCACATTTATCAGCAATGCTGACATCTGTTTCATTACTCAACAACAATTTGAGTTCTGCCAACTTACAGCTTTATCTTCGATCTTCATTTCAGATTCCTTTTCTCCCTGCCTCTTTTGAATGCCCACAACTGCAATTTGCATTCACGTGCTGCGGTCGACCTGCTGGTTTTCTTCCACCGACCATTACATTTTGCAAACGCAGACCGAGATAGCCTCCTGTATATTTCTCAAGCTCCAAGTGGAGTTCTTGTAGACTGAAATGCTGACATTTTAGGTTTAAAGAGATGACAGCGCATGATATTGCTGTTCTTTTTCATAGTCCATCCAGCTGTTTTCTATACTCCTTATCCTCACTTTGGTTATAGGTAGGGCCTATCTGTAAGGTAAATATAGATTCCTGCCATGTTTCATGAGTCACTTTGAAAGCCTTTCTTCAGTGTACTGTGTGCAGTCATGTGACTGCCTTGCTCGGTTTGATTGGTCAAATGAAGTCACTATTACTAGTACTTGCGTTGGATTGGTGAAAAGAGAGTCATGTGACACAAGTGTCTCTGACGAACGAAAACAGATCATGCAAGTAACAATAATTACCTGTAGATAAAAATACAACTAGCAAGCGGAATGTAGTGTTTCTTGTTGACTCGACTTGCTTGAAATTTAGAGGGGACTCCTCTTGACTTGCACAAATGTGATTTACTCCCATCTCATAATTTATATGGAAAACTGATTGATGAATGGATGAGGTTTTGATTACTGTTGTTGTTTGGGATTACTAATATTGACATGGAGATAAAAAAATAAAAAAATAAAAAGATTTTAAAAAATTAAAAAGCACACCAGACAGTTGGGATGTACTGTAGTTCCCCTGGTGGTGTGCCCCTAAAAATCTATTTTTTTCGTGCTTTATTTTATTTTTTTTAATCTAAAACGTCAGTGGATACATCCAAACACTGCTTGTTCGCTGCTTTGTGGGCGGGTACGGTGTTTCGTCGCATCTCCCGATTGGCTGAGCGGACGTGACGTTTCTCAGCCGCTTCCTGGTCTGGCTGCTCTCCGGGGGAGGAGGAGAGAAGCGACACTGCGGTGTTTGCTAGTCTCAACAAAATGGCTGCGAGACCACTGACACCGAGAGCTCCCTGAAACGCCTGCCATGACCGTGCTCTGCGCCGTCTGGACCCTCGCAGAATGTATTTTCCCGGAGTCGCTTCTCACTTTGTATTCGCGGTAGCCGACGCGTCACAAGTCGTCCCGCTGGTCACCTAAAAACAAAAAAAATATTTTTTTTTGCACTTTAAACCAAGTTTACCGGCTGGTTTTCGGACGGTAATCGGCTAGCTTGGACAAAAAGAACTGCGCCATTCTTTTTTTTCTTCTTTTTTTGCGGGGTGGGGGGGTTGTCGAGACTCAACTTCTGTCAGCCAACGTTGTCTGCAACAAATTAGCTGCGTTTTAAAGGTCATTGTTATTCGTATTGTTTGTTTTTGTTGTTGTCGCCTACGCTTCTTCCTCGTCCCCGCCCCTATATATGTATGCTATATGTCGCATATAGCGTTTTAGCGTTAAGTGCATTTTTTTCTAATGTTTCACTCAAGCCGCATATTAGAAAATCGTGATTTTGTGTATGTGGCTGAGGAGGGGGGCGTTGTTTACCTCGCTATCCTGTCATCAAGCTGCTACGGCGACCGCCGGCGAAGCTGCCAAGTCTTGACAGAATCTGCTCCATCGCTTTACGGGTAACTTTGGAGAGGACACCGGGGCATGATTACAAACTGCCAAAGTCGTGTTTAACGCAAGGTAAGTTTATATTCACTACCTCTCGCTTTCCATCCCCCTTTTTTAAAAGTCCTCACATTATTTTAAACTCGTTGTTATGCACTGCGTTATTGTATGTGTTCGGCCGAACACAGATTGTGATTGCTTCAAGGAATCCAGGGGTTCAGTGAATCAGTGAAATAACAAAGTATGTGATGCTGAATGGAAGTTGTATTGTTATGTACAGATACACTACGATTCTGATTCTGATTAAATACATATACATATTTGCAGGATGCGATTGGACGTGAAACTTGAGCGTTATATCAGAGCTCTTCCGTGATTGGTTGAGTGGAACTGGAGAACATTGTGCACATGTGAATGGTTTCTTTCACATAGCAAAGGGGGCATTGCATTACTTTACTAGCATTTGTACAATGGGTAAATGCCTTTTTTGTGGGGGGTACTTTATCTGGGATGATCATTGAATGCAATGGCATGGTGGCAGCCTTCATATTTTATGCAGAATGCTTTTTTAAAATGGTGTAATCTGTCTGTGGTTCATGTAGCTGTAATACATCATGTATCTTTTACATTCCACTACACTAATTCCAAGTACATTATTAAACATAACCATCCCACCGCCCATCCTCTGTTCCCCCACATTGACTCCAGATACTGATTGAACTGTCGCCTTCCATTGCATTGCAACCCCCCTTTTCCTGCATCCCCAGGCGCCTAAGTACAGCTTTTAATATCTCCTCGGCGTGTCTTAATTGAAGGACATAATTTCCTGTTCAATTTCACCCGATTCCCCCCCCCCCCTCCATACCCTTCCTCTGTCATCTTCTGTCAGAACTGTCTTATCTCAATCTTCACATACCTTTGCCGCGATGAAGTAAAAAAAAAAAAAAACGGTGTGAAAAGCGAGCACACACAAACATGTATTGAAATGGAATGCGTTTCTCCGGCCTCACTGCTGTTTTACTGGCATGTGCAAGCATTTTTGGTTCAACCTCAAGGTCCTGACAGTTGGTTAATGCCCTGTGGTTGCTAATCAGGTCATGAGGTGCCTCCCGCATGCCCCTAAACACCCAGCTGGCTCACAGATGCACACATTTTTTTTCTTTCCGAGGGTCAAGTGTCCTCCTTCCTCGATACCCACCCGTCTCTCCCAAAAGCTGACGTGTAGCAAATAAAAGGGTGGCTGTGAAAAGATGTTGCAGGAACCCTATGCTGCCCATAAACTAGAGAATAGGGGGAGGAGATGGAGCTTACGCGTGTTAAGAAGGAGTCTGCTGTAAATCCCTTACAATCTGGATTTCAAGCATACGTAACGTCCACTTGAGCAAGCCGCCCAGGGGAATAAAATCCTACCTTTATGATTAATGATTGCAGCTCAAATTTAGTGGCTGTGGTAACCATAGGATCGTTATGGTATATCAGTCCCCCTTTTTATGGCATTCTTGATGACATTGAGTGGTTCAAAAATGGGACTTTTCAGCTGTCTGTAGGGCATCATCATCTTTGTGAAATCTGGCGTAGTTAATGCAGTGTTTATTCCTTCCGTTTTCATTCTCATATCCTTGTTCAATGCTAGTTAATGGCATTTGACATTTAATATAAAATCATTTAAGGATAAATTGGTAAACTAATTGGGATGGTTAATCTCCGAATGTTCTGAGCTCCTCTGCCTGTGTCATGTTGATAATGCAGCGTGGAGGAGTTGTCCCAAAGAGGAGGTTTGTGTCAGTGCGTGCATGTATCTCATCTGTAGCTGACATCATGTACTTCTTGAGACAGCAGACTTGTTAAGGCTGAATTATCAACAACCGCTGGTTGGAGCAAAGAAGTCCACTGCACTTTGGTTCTTCAAAACAGGAATGATAGAATCCAACAGGTTATCGACTGTGATTAAGTTTAGAGGACCTAGGAATGAAATCTGGAGTTGTCCCACCTGTGGTAGTGTTTGCGCACCAGTACTCAGGTCTCATCCCCAGCCGAGGCTTAAGGCCTCTTTATACTCCCGCGGCCGACAACGCCCGCATTGCATCACGTGACCGACGAATTGTCCTGCGCGGGCCCTCTGCATGGCTTGACGCGCACACGGCACAAATTGTTGCTGCGCGTCGAAGACCGCGGAGATCATCTCTCGTGATTGGTCCGTTTTAGTCGCATGCTGTGATGACGTACTCAGCGTGCCCCTCGGTTCTGCATACCATCTACGCCGCCACCTTCTCGATCGATTTTGCAGAATAATTAAACGTATCATCTGGTCATCTAGGTCCATTTGTTCTCGCAGACACTGTTCCACGGTCACCATTGTTGTTGCTTTGTTCCTTGTTACTGAAAGTAAAGTAAAAACGGCTACCGGAAATGGCCAAAAAACATGCAGAGGAAACTCCACCCTGTGGTGTCCTAGCCAATACCAGCTGTAGCGACACCCCGACTTGGAGGTGAACTGCAGTACATTTTCAAAACTGCGCGCGTGGGTTGCGCTCGAGTATAAAGGCAAACCACGCGCGGGACAGCCACAGTGACGTCAGCGCGGTCGGTCGCCATCCGCGCGAGTATAAAGAAGCCTTTAATGTCTATCAGTTGAATCCTTTGACAAATTGCCTAGAGTCTGAGAATAGGCTTGCATGTTTTTTTTTTTACATCAGTGGGGGTTTGTAAACTATACAGCTAGAGAATATTGCTTAATTAATTTGTGGCAGCATGTGTTATTGCACACTTAAGCCGTTTGAGTTCAAATGAGATCAATCACAGTTGTGTGTACTTTTGTTTTTTTTCCTCCCCATTTTGGCAGCATGCTAGTGCTGAAGGCTGTTTGGACATATTTTCAGGATCTCAAGGAAAAAATAAAACATTCCATTTGATGTGTCTTATCAGTGCACAACTGGGTAATTTGCTGCAAATAATGCCCAAGGTTTGTTTCCTATTTTTTGACCTTTTACTAATAATACACTGCACCCCGTGTAGTCCTCAGGTTGCTCTCCTTGTTCCCGTCACGGTGCCAACTTGGAAGACTTTGTTTCTCTGTGCCACACTATCCCACAACTCTTACGCTGTACATTTTTGGCAGTGTTTAGCCAATTTCCTAAGAGGCTCCAAGTTCCAACGAACAAAAAGTGCTTTGAGACATTTCTCTCTGCGCCACTAAATCCCACTTAGTCCCGATTCAGAAAAGTGGCTTACTGTATGTCGTCTATATACTTTTCCCCACCGTCGTTGACCTTATCCCAGACCTGACCGTGGTGGTTACCAAACCCGTTATTATAAACCTTTCAAACAACTGGTACAGAACTGATAGATAAGACGCTTAACACCACTGCAGGGTGCTGCTCCAGTCTGGGGGGGCATTGACAGCGGAATCAGCTGGATTCAATTTGTGGCTGTCAAAAGCCATTAACCTCGTCCTCTAAACTGTGAATGACTATTTTCAAGTGTATGGGGGCACAATTTAATAGATGGCTGTCAGTTGAATTTCATATGGACATTGTAATAATTGAGGAGTATATGTGGGCTAGATTGCTCTCAGTAATCACAGTGATGAACAACGTGAGAAGAAAAACCGGAAATTCTTCATGCTGTCTACAGAAGAACAACAGGATGTCACCTACGGATTAGCGATGCAGATATCTGCTATGGCAATTCTGCTCGTTGTCATCAAAACAGGAGTTCAGGACACTCAGGGAGCGATTCCCTCAACCCATTTGAAACATTTCTAAAAGTAACACTTAATTGTAGGGCTGCACAATTAATTGAATTTAAATTGTGATCTCGATTTTGGCTGCCACGATTAAATGAGCCTGATTGTTGGTGATTTTATTTTATTTTTTTTACATTTAAAATGGGCACTGCTTCATATGAATAGTGCTTTATTTGCAGCAGTGCCCGCAATGTAGTCAGCCAGCCACCAGGGGGCGAATGCATGGTTAAGGCTTCATTAAGCTCCTGCACTGCGCTCCAGTGCCAACTTCAAAATAAAAGCCTAAAATGGCATTGATGTCCAATGTAATAATATATGAATCTTTTATTTTGGAGTTGGCCCTCTCAGCACGTTGGCGGAGAGGCGGCGTGTCACGGTAAGACACCATTAACAATCGTTGTAGTGGCTACCTTGATTTCAACTTTTCAGCTGGCTTGACCACAATGAAAAAAACGCCGGGAGTGAATAGAGATGGAAAACACAACTGTCGAGTTCTTTACAGTTTGTATCCCTGCACGATTGGCCAATGGTCAAGCAGAAAAACGGAGACATACAGTCCTTGACAATTCACTATATTGACGAAATTGTCAATTATTGTTATGTAAAGATTCATTTTGAACTGAAAACTTACATATTGTTTGTTAAAAAGTAATAATAATTGCATTGAACCCCCCCCAAAAAAAAAGTTTAATTAATAAGCGGGGCTATACCGCAAATAACCGTTTCAGGGTTGCCCCCCCCCCCCAAATAAATTTCGCAAATAAGTGGATCCGCGGTTGCAGAACCATGACGATGCGGGGGTCCACTATAATCACATTTTAGAGACACCGATGCCTGAACATAACTTTTTCTTCGTTTACATATTTCATTGCCTGTTTTATCAGAATCAGAATCATCTTTATTTTCCAAGTATGTCCAAAACACACAAGGAATTTGTCTCACACAAGGAAGTTGGAGCCGCTCTAGTACAACAAACAGTCAATTTACAGAACACTTTGGGGACATAAAGACATTGACAAAAATACATCCTTCTTCACCAGCGTATGTGCCAATAGAGGGGGCAGGGGCTTAAGGGGCCCATCAGGGGTAAGACAGGTTAGCATTGAAGTAGGGAGATGGAGTGGGCTGAGGGGGGGGCAGCTGGGACCTGGCGATCTGATGCTTGTGAGTGTTGGCGCGGCTCCAGGGGAATGTTCAATGTGCTGAGGTTTATTTGGGGCCCCGTTCCCTCCCTCGCTTTCGTGTTGGCTAATTGGAGACACGGTGGGAAGGCGCATGGCTTCACATGGAAGAAGCCTGACGGGGAATATGCGGGACATCCAATTTAAATGTTCCCATCTTCACTCCAAAACCAACATTAGACAGCCTTGCTCATTATGTAACAGGACTTGAGCCCCACAGGACACACATACAAAGCCCTTGGGTAAGGCCGTCGAAATAGCACCTGCACTTACACTGGCATTAGGGTTATGGCTATAGGTCCTTGCTTTGTTTTATTTATTCATTTATTTATTTATTTTTTTGCAAACATCCGTGCAGTTAACTGGCAATGCATGGTTGTAGATGACAATGTCTCCCATCGGACACCCTCCAATTGTTAGTCATTTTATGTATATTTATATATCAGTTTCCAATAATATGGTCAGCTCGAATGAATTGGTATGTTTTTATAACAAATCAACAAAAGCTCTTGTGTCCGTTTGTTAAGGCTCTTGATTATAGCTCGCGTCGTTGTCAACTTGTGAATTGTCAGACAATTGACGTTTTGGTGTGGGCGGTGTCTGGATGCTGTGTCAAAGTAACCTTGATAAGTCTGTCTCAGCTTCTCATTTGTCTTGGCACACATCCTGTTTGTCTTTGTCATATTTGGATCTCATTATTGTGACAAAATTTCACGCTACATTCAGCTTTAGAAACAAGTTTCAGGACTTAAATTGACGCACAAAATATTGTGGACACTAGAAACAATTACATTTATTTACTTGGAGCAGCGTGCCAATCACACAGCATATCCGTTGAGTGCGAATTAATAATTACTTCATTCATGTAAATGAAACAATGTAAGGCAATTGAGGCCAAATATAGTGCCGTACTGATTCAAAGTCAATTTGTCTGCTGGCTGAACAACAAGTTGAGCGACATCTTGCTATGGCATTTTTCTGCTCAATAAAATCATAAAATCTAGAGGTGCAACAATTAATCGCTTAATCGACAACTAATCGATTCTCAAATGTATTTTTATTTTTTTAGTCATTTAAACAATTTTGGTCAACAATTACTTGTTTAGAGAGCTTTTTCTTAAACTTCAAATTGTCCAAATGCTCGGAATTTCAGGCTCTCAACAGTAAATATTCTCACATTTCTGTAGTCCTCCATGAAAGCAGATTGATTATCTTTCAGTTTAATTGAAATAAGACATTTGCAAACATCTGCTTTTACGCTGGAAGAAAACGATCAACATTTTCGCCTATTTTCTGACATCTTATGGACCAAACTAGTGACTGAATCATAATGTTTTTGCATTTTCTGCCCTGTCAATTTGAAATAATGTCCTGTTTTTTAATAAAGGGCTGGAACGTTTATAAAAATTTTTTGTTTGATTTGATTCATCGATTAATAGAAAAAAACAGATTAATCTATTATGAAAATAATTGTTAGTGGCAACCCTCCTGGAAAAAGCCTTCAGATTGTCCAATCCCCCTCCCATTATGTTTGAAAAACAACATTTAATAAATAAACAGCTCAATACTTTCCACGTAGTCAATTTAAAAAAAAGTCATCATTTGGTAATTATTCAAAACTTCACCATACAGCGTCCAGGCAACAGTGTGAAATATGCAGGCAGTAAATGCCGATCCTGTAAACATAAATCAGTCCAAAAGGACAAACATGCAAAATGGTTTGACACATCCTCGAATTCAGCAGCAACAGTCATCCTGCTCGGTCTCGTGCTGTATTATGATAATTTTATTTCTTTTACTTAATGAGCTGCCACCGCGTTAAAGTTTCATGTCAACTTGGCTTCTTCCCCAGCCAAGATACCACAAAGATGTTATTTATAGCACCAACTCCACATTATTCTTTCCCTCATCGCAACTATCCGCCCACCTTCAGCCACGTCAACAAATCCCAGCATCCATTGATCAAGTCTAGTCTCGTGGCAATAAAGCATGTAGTATACTTTCACTACAAACTGCTTAAAGCGAAGCTGGTATGTGCAGAATGCTACAAACAACGACCTTGCTCGTTGAATTTACAGGCTTGTTTTTTCCCACAGAGATCATCACAATGACTTGAAAGCTCACCCTAGCATGCATCAGTAAAGTGCCAAATGTAAAAAAATGACACAATTTCTATCGTTCAAACCAGGAACAAATTAAATCCCTTAACTTATTTGCTATATAAATTAAAAAACATTTTTGGGAATTAGAACAGCTCAAAAGTCAACCGGTCTCACATTATGGTTTTGTCTTTGGCTTTGGATGTTACCATTGTAAAATAGTCTCACAGGTAAGCACTGTCCCTGTCCATGCTCAATCATAAAAGTCATGGCTTTGTTTGTTTTGTAAACCACAGGAATGTCTGGCTTGGCTAAATGTTCACAGCGGTGGCGAGTAGGTTTACCAGATTGTGTAGCAATGGTGGATCACATTGCTTCACTCCTCTGTCGTCGTTACCTCCTTGCTTTGTGGTTGGTGTCTTTGAAAACGTGTCAAGCTTTTGTGTCTTTCCTGTAGCGTATTTGCCTTTCTAAGTTGTCGTTGTTTTTGGCAGTGAACGTCTTTTTGGTTTCGATCGTCTGTGCACCGTCTCACTCTTCTTACCGCCATCCTATGGACATTAATAATCAAGGCACATGGTTATTTCTGTGCTTCCCTGCACCACCGCCTCTTGTCTCGCTCTCTCCCCTTGTCTGCCAGCCTCAATCATGCTTATTTCACTTTTTTCTTTCTCTTCAATGTCTCCAGTGAGGATTCCCTTTTCTGTCTTTCCCACTTCGAGCTTCATCTCCCCCTTTTCTCCCTGTCTGGTTCTCCGGCGACTGTCGTTCTTAATTGGTGTTGTTCTGTCTGCTTTCATCCGCCGCCTGTTTTTCCCCCTCCTCTCATCTGCCCACCTCTAGTTCTGCTTCACCCCCTCTCTTCCCTTTCCCCAGCATCCCTGACAGAAAGACAGGCACCAGACACACCGCCTCCCTGCCGTCTCTCTATGTCAAGCTTTCCCTCGTTCTGGGCTTGACTGTTTCTGTGGCCTCATCATTCTCTACAGACTGTTGTCATTGTCGTACCGCATTCACTACAGCTGTGCCAAGGACTCCCAGGATGTCCATTTATTGTGTGACGTTATGTGGAAATATAGTCAAAAGTCACTATAGTCAAAACGTTTGTATTTGATTTGATTTTGTATGTCGTTTGTATGTGTGTGTATGTATTTTTGTAAATGTGTATATGTATATATGTGTGTGTATTCTTAAGTACAACCAAAATAGTCGGGGGGGGGGGGAATATCCTTCTAAAGTCAATGGTCAGCTGTCATAAATGATGTCATGTGAAACCTCATCAGCGTGGATCAAAGCGTCAATTCTGGTTGCTAGTTTTCCTTTTTCGTTGGCATTTTTTGTCTTTTTTTTACAACACTAAGAGGTACAGGCGTCATAAATGACATCACACAAGTAGTCTCAGTCCCTTTGGAGACCCCCATTTATTGAGCATGAAAGGACGTTTGCTTTTTCTTTGCTATTTGTTGGCATCAACTTATTCAAAAAGAAGAATTGGCGTCAACAAGGGGTGTTAAGCAAAAAAGAGAACATCAGAGGAGAAAAACAAGAATATATACTTGAAATTCCGTGACGTTCATGTCCTTTGACTATGAAGCAGATTATTTTGGTTTCCATTTTCCATTGTTTCAAAGTATGAACAAATCTGAGGTTGACTGTCGCCTCAGGAAGGATTCATGTTCGACCTCAGCGGTTGCACTGAATTTGTACATAGTTTATTAGATTATAAGTATGCAGTCCTGGGTCACCACTGATGAGATGCTTGTGTCAGCAGTACCGAGAGCGAAGCAGACAGGTAAGGATATGCGAGGAAGCCTACCCTGGCATTTACTTTGTCAGCTAAAAAGCCAACTGCCCCTGCTGTCACATTTAAAAGAAAAACACCCGCAATAAAGTCCGGCACTTTTCCCCCACATGTGCATTAAAATTTGTTTTGCGCAAGCAGCAGATTGAAAAGCTATATCACAAGTAGGATATCATTTAAGACGTAGTGATTAGACAGATGAAAAAAAGATGGTCAAACTGTGAATGGCAGCATGGGTGTCGAAATCATTCAATAGGCCAACCAGGATGTGGCAGGAATTCCCAGCAGATTCACGCGGGAAGAGCAACCAATATTCACCAACTGCAATTGCCACCACATCTTAAATAAGTAAACGCCAAAGCCAGCTTCTTAGTTTTCTTCATAATCCACATACAAGATGTTGACAAATGCAATGTTTGGTTGCATCTAACATAGTCAAGATTACCTTGTTTCCTCCTTGAAGCTTCCAACGTGTTCAGTGCCACATCTGCCAACATTATCATTGCTAATTTGCTATTGACTATGCTCCCAGAAATTGGTATGACCTCTGAACCCGACTACTTGCTATTCAGCATCTCTTGCTGGCACAAATAGGTTTGTACTACCTCATGACCGTACCCTCTTCTGGGATTCATCCTCATGCCGTTCACAATTTTAAACTGACACGGCTGATTGTAAAAATCATCAATGTGGTTATTGTGGTTGTAGTTGTTGTCGGCTTGAGAAGAGTCAGCTCTTGTATCACTTTTTAAGGCATCTTTTGCCCCCAAATGTTAGTAGTTAAGTAGACCTTTGAGGGTGTTGGTGGTATACAACTGTATTAAGTTGCCAATTGGATAAGAAACATTTATAAGCACTCCCAGTGGTATCATGTTACTACCACGTGGTGAGGATTGATTTTATGAAGTAGCATCACTTTGAGATGCCATAATATTATGTGTCCGTAACACATAAAGCTCGCACGCACACAGATACACACAAATGGAAATGCAAATCAAATGGAAGGGGCTTCCAGTTTACACAAATATGTTTGGAATGCATGCACCGACAACTTGCCACTGTGCCTTCATGATGTGTCAATTTTGTTTACATTATTTTTTTTCTCTTTTTTCCACAGCTGAGAGAAGCAAGCAACACAAAAAAGAGAATCATTTGATGGAAGAAAAGAAAAAGAAAAAACAAGAAGAAAAGATCAAGAAGGACATCGCTCAGAAGAAGGTGATTTACATGCACATTCAATGAAGTTATGAGTAGATAAATCTCCTCACAGTTTTGTCTAACTAATGAACAATGTAGAAAAAGAGAGAGGTAATGACACACACTCAGTCGGGGTTTGAGGTTGCTGACTATTAATTGTTCACGTTTTGGAGAATTCTATGCTTCTGACTGTGTGGGGAAATTTTGGGGAAGATCACTGTTTGTTCCAGCATGTGTAATGTAAGCTTTTATAGCTGCAGTGGATTGGACAGCTCCATAGCTGGTCCAGTTCTACTGCTACTAAACATCCCACGTACCACATTTATTTCAAGCAATTCCATTTCTCTCTCCCCTGTAGGCTGCTGAACAGAAACCCAAAGGTGAGTACAAGTCATCTGGATTTTTAATTCTAAAAGTCAATAACCAGCTATAACTGTCTAACACAAAGCTGCAACATCAAACACACCCAGATGTTGGTGTCCTTGCCCAAACCTGCTGCACACGTACAGTATGCACACGTTCATAGTTTTGTGGTACAAATCC
Organism: Phycodurus eques; assembly: GCF_024500275.1. Classification (NCBI taxonomy): domain Eukaryota; kingdom Metazoa; phylum Chordata; class Actinopteri; order Syngnathiformes; family Syngnathidae; genus Phycodurus; species Phycodurus eques. Next base: position 28,083,642 of record NC_084530.1, read on the forward strand.
CTACGTCTCAAAAATACACACCCACAGCGCAGTGGAGTGAAATCCAGAGTGACGTCTGGTGTGCCCGCAGCAGCAGGCAGTCGAGCATGAGGGCATCCTGACAGAACACTGTGTGTTGTGGCTCAAAGGTGCGGTGGGGAGAAGTGGTGAAGGCAAATGAGAGAAGCATGGAGAAAGGCATTCAGCTATGTGTAATGCCTCAGGACGAAGGTTCAAAAAACAGTGTCCTCACTTACCCTTGGTGTTGTATTTAAATACAGACATAGACTAGGTATTTGTGTGGGCTTTTAATTGAGAAGGGGGTTTCTCTTTGGGTTCAGGGAGAAGTTAAAGTGGATTAATGCATACTGTGCAGTACATACATGGATTAAATAGTATTTTTGACAATCGCAATTGTGTATATACAGACCCAGACTTTGTCGTTATTGATACCTGTAATTTGACAAGCTCAACTTTTGGGTGCTTTTCAGTAGCCTTTCTGCCTGCTTTTCTGATCACTACAATAGTGAATGTACAATTCCAATGAAGTGGGGACGTTGTGTTAAACATAAATAAAAACCGAATACAATGATTTGCAAATCATGTTCAACCTATATTTAATTAAATACACTACAAAGACAGTATAGTTAATGTTCAAACTGATCAACTTTATTGTTTTTAGCTAATAATCATTAACTTAGAATTTTATGGCTGCAACATGTTCCAAAAAAGCTGGGACAGGTGGCAAGTTGAGGAATGCTCATCAAACACCTGTTTGGAACATCCCACAGGTGAACAGGCTAATTGAGAACATGTAGGTGTCATGATTGGGTATAAAAGGAGCTTCCCTGAATTGCTCAGTCATTCACAAGCAAAGATGGGGCGATGCTCACCTCTTTGTGAACAAGTGCGTGAGAAAATAGTCCAACAGTTTAAGGATAATGTTCCTCAACGTACAATTGCAAGGAATTTAGGGATTTCGTCATCTACGCTCCATAATATTATCAAAAGGTTCAGAGAATCTGGAGAAATCACAGCATGTAAGCGGCAAGGCCGCAAAACCAACATTGAATGCCCATGACCTTCGATCCCTCAGGCGGCACTGCATCAAAAACTGCCATCAATGTGTAAAGGATATCACCACATGGGCTCAAGAACACTTCAGAAAATACAGTTTGGCGCTACATCCGTAAGTGCAACTTGAAACTCTACTATGCAAAGCAAAAGCCATTTATCAACAACACCCAGAAACGCCGCCGGCTTCTCTGGGCCCGAGCTCATCTAAGATGTACTGATGCGAAGTGGAAAAGTGTTCTGTGGTCCGACGAGTCCACATTTCAAATTGTTTTTGGAAATTGTGGATGTCGTGTCCTCCGGCCCAAAGAGGAAAAGAACCATCCGGACTGTTATGGACGCAAAGTTCAAAAGTCAGCATCTGTAATGGTATGGGGCTGTGTTAGTGCCAATAAACATGGGTAACTTACACGTCTGTGAAGGCACCATTAAAGGTACATACAGGTTTTGGAGAAACATACGCTGCCATCCAAGCACCGTCTTTTTCATGGACGCCCCTGCTTATTTCAGCAAGACAATGCCAAACCACATTCTGCACATTTTACAACAGTGTGGCTTTGTAGTAAAAGAGTGTGGGTACTAGACTGGCCTGTCTGCAGTCCAGACCTGTCTCCCATTGAAATTGTGTAGCGCATTATGTATTAAGTGTAAAATACGACAACGGAGACACCGGACTGTTGAACAGCTGAAGCTGTACATCAAGCAAGAATGGGAAAGAATTCCACCTCGTTTATTGAATGTTGTTAAAAGAAAAGGTGATGTAACACAGTGGTAAACATGACCCTGTGCCAGCTTTTTTGGAATGTGTTGCAGCCATAAAATTCTAAGTTCATGATTATTAGCTAAAAACAATAAAGTTTATCAGTTTGAACATTAAATATCTCGTCTTTGTAGTGTATTCAATGAAATATAGGTTGAACATGATTTTCAAATCATTGTATTCTGTTTTTATTTATGATTAACACAACGTCCCAACTTAATTGGAATTGGGGTTGTATGAATGCAAGGAATACATATGGTCACATATATTAAAACTCCTCCCATGTGACACATCTCAAACAGTCAAATCGTTACCTCCAAGCAGGCGAACGGTGATAAGTCCAAGGAAGTTCAGTGTAAAAAGATAACATAGCCCTCAGGGAGGCCTTGATCAAAAGTATGAATTTGAAAAATGTTTTCCTTCCAGTTCAGTATGAATATCAACAATAACAGCTTTTGGAATGCTGCTTTTTTAAAATTATTTATATATATATATATATATATATATATATATATATATATATATATATATATATTTCAGTACTAGTTGGTGATGACACAATATTTGGTACTGAATTATAATACATGCAATACCATATGATCTTCTGGATCACTGCTGGAACTAGACCTGATAGTCACACAATCATTATTATTATTATTATTAATTCATTTTCAAAACAAATGATCCCCATTTGGGTTTTATATACTGTAATACCACAAGTGTATCCAGTGTTTCTGAAAGGAGTGACGGAGAAAAGGCTTGAAGGTCGCAAAGGGATCAGTCTGATGTTTGCGCAGACTAGAGCAGTGTTTCCCCACAGTGGCGTTCGGGGAAGGAGGCAGATCTCTTTTTGCGCATCGATGTATACAAACAAAAAAATAGTTAGATTTAGGTTGATTTGGATTTTAATAGAATACTGTACTTTTCTTTTATTGGATGCTAATAATAAAGTAAATTTAACAACAAGAAATGAATGTTGAATTTTAATAAAACACCGACTAACATAAGAAATTCAATAAGAAATTACATTCGCTAACCTTTATGAATACAAATACATTAATCTAAACTGTAGTAGCAAATAATTTAAAGGAAATTCCAATAAAAATATAATGGCTTACTTAAATACAGAAAGAACTAAAATAAGTAAGAAATCAAAAGAAGTAACGAATGTTAAATCTTCTTGCAGCATTCGCACTCTTCATTGGAGCATTTAGCATTCTGCACAATCGACAAAACATCCCTAAAACGTGGCAATGATAAAATTACCAAATGAACAACAACAAAAAACACACGCTTATTAATAACAGACAGTATAATGCAGCTACTAAATTGTGTCACATACTGCCATGATGACTTCTTAAAATGAGGCATTCAGAGCCACTCTGGGTCAAATGCAGTAGTTGTGTTTATTGTTTGCTGATGCAGTCATAAGAGAAAATAAATTGGGACCAGCCTTGTGTTAAGTGCTGAGTCTCACCTGTTGCTTCTGAACGAGCAGACTCTACAGCACAGGTGTCAAACTGGTGGCCCCCAGATCCGGCCCGCAACATCATTTTATGTGGCGAAAGCAAATCACGTGTCGACTTCATGTTTCTTCTGAAAATACCAAAATTGGTGTCTTTACTGTATAATGTTGAGATATTGCAAGCATTTTATGTTATCAATCACCTTTTATCAAATAAATGTAATAATAGTTGAAAATGTTTTATTGGCTTCTGATTTTAAAACTAGTTATCCATCAATATTTTAGATGGGTTCGCAGTCATAACGGCCCGCCAAAGGAAGCCATAACTACAATGTGGCCCGCTAAATAAATTAGTTTGACACCCCTGCTCTAAAAGCTTTTTTGTGATTCACTTGAAATAATTTTCAATAGTCATCTGTGTGAATAACATGTCATTTGCGTCAACTAAGGAGCAGAACCCCTCCATGCAATACAAACATAGCGCGAGTTACTACTGTGTATGCACATTTAGCTTCTAGCTACGTTAACGGCTTAATATATCATAAATTCAACCTGTTTGAACTTCTGGACTTGTTTGGCGACATATTTCTGGCTTTACTTGTTTCCCTTCATTCTTACCTTCGTCTGTTCGTGTCCCTCACGAGTTGCGCTGGCAGTCCGCTTCGTCTTGAGCCTTCTTCTTCTCTGGCAGGCCAAGCTGCGCGTCTTGGCGGAGGTAATGCATACCGCCACCCACAGACACGCTACATTCACAGCGAGGATGAACAAATAGCGACAAAATGTATTAGTGGTTGCCAAAATTCACTTGTGGCGGCCCGCCACAAATACATGTATATGTGGGAAACCCTGCTAGGGGGAGGTAGATGGCAAATCTAGAAGAACACAATAAGGCAGTGAGCTGTTCAAATATGACAAACAACACTTAATGAAGATATGACTGTCAAAGGGTTTGCATTGCCATTTATTTTATATTTTTAATTAGAGGATGAGAAAGTCATTGGGTGTGTCTTTGAAGAGTAACATCAAGAAAGTAGGATTGTTCTGGAGACTAATCACCCAATAAGCCACCTTTGTGATTTTGCTCATTGCCTCATATCTCTCATGTCTCTTGGAAGGAAGGCATTATTGACTGGAATAAGTTGTTTTCATGCATGGAGCTGAATAATAGAGGTGTGTGTATAGAAAGGTAGCAATCATTATGCAGGGGTGATTTGTGTCTTTCCATCCATATCGGTAAATTCAGAAATTCATAGACAACATAGATTCACATCACCTCCCCCCATCCCGTCTTTCCTGCTCACCGCTCTGCAGGCCTTTTTGGTCTTCAAGCATTTCAATTTGTTTGTGGTAATCGATCTTGGCTGGACGCGTTCATATGTATGAAAATGAGATAAAGCTCCAGCACAGTGGAATTAACTTCTCTGCCCCCCATTAGGCTTAGAGCTTCGCACCAGCATAGGGCTCCATCCAGCAGGCTGCCTCATACTGCCCCTCTCCAACCCCCCATCACGGACACACGCACACACACACACACACACACACACACACACACACACACACACATGTATGGACCGCTGATACAGGGGCCCCATCCTCCTTTGTCCTGGTTCCCCATTACCTCCACTGATTATTCAGGCCCAGGAACACACGCAGCTCCATCGCAATCTCTCAATGCCACCACTGCAATCACAATCAAGTCAGTCTGTTTTACATTACCCCCAACCTGGACAAAAGCATTCTGGGACAGATAGAGAATGAGAATCAGGAGAACGTGAGGTTTTTCAAACCTTGTGTCACTTATTCAAAGATACAGCATTAAAAGATATACCAGTACTCTCTGCTCCTCTCCATATTAAGTAGTTCCAAGCAAATGCTTTATGTAGTGGATTTGCAAGAATTATTTGGACATAGCATGCTCGTAACCTGCCAGGAATCACAGTTATGCAAATGCATTACTTAAGCAAAATTCTATTTGTGAAGTAGTTGCTGTAGAACCTCGATGTCATGTGTCACATTCCCATACATCTATTGTCAGAAAACCCGCATTTGCAGTTTTTGCTGATCCCACTCTTTTCAATTCAGAAAGACAAAAAGAACACAGTGGACATTTAATTAATCTGTATCCCATGGTGAGGCAGTTCTTTAAAGAATTCCTTAAGAAACAATTTAACATGGTTAACAGTTATACAAGTATAAAAATGAGTTATCCACTGTAAATATAGAAATTGTACTATAGAAACATAATATAGATGTATATTCTATATAGAAAACATAAATTGTACCTTAGCAGTAATTAACATGGAGAGTGAGATTACAACTCTTTGCCTAAATGCAGATTGCTTTACACCTTACTCACTTTATAACTTTACACTATTGTCAAGTTACTGTAAACCTTGCCACATTTTACTGAGCAGGCAGGACATGTCTATTTCCTGTTCTGTGGTCATCATTGCATTTTCCCTTTTTGGCTTTACTAGTATGGTTCTACCCCAAGAAAGGCCAAAGTAACAAACATTCTCTTGTGGAGTTTATCCTTTTGATACAAGTTGAAGTCTTACAAGATATGCTAAAGAATTCTTTGATTACTGAGTTACCACCTAACGTCATATATGACGGTGGTTTACAACTTTAAACTTTTGTGTGACTTTGTAGTTTCCCCCAAAATATTGTTTCAAGTCTGAATTGTACAACTGCCACGGCATTCAACTTTAGAGGCTCTACTGGAATGTATACAACATGATTTGTGACCTTCCATTTCGACACACACGCCATTACTTCCTGTTGTTTAAGTTCATTCAGGGAGAAACATCATTAATGCAATGATAGCACCATTAATGATTATCAAAGCGAGAGACGCACATAAACACAAGTGAAGTGCATGTTTCCGTTTTGGATTAATTTGCAATTTCTTATGCTATTAATTGTGTCAACACAACAAGGGAATTTCATGAATCACAATCCAATTAGAAGCTAATTTATTTAAGCATCGACAGCGCTCTTCTCTTCACTTAGCCACATTTATAAACACTCAAAAGAATTAATAGTGATTTGCTTGCGAATTACATCCCATGGATTTATGACTGCCAAGCATAATTGTTTTTCCGGGGCCCCCTCCCTCTGCTGTGTACTCATCCCACATGCATGTGGAGTGGCGGAGGAGAGAGAGAGATGAAGGGAGAGGCTGGGGTCAGTGCGACAGGAAACAAGAGGGCCACACAGACCTAAACAATGCGTTGCTCTTTGTCTATTCATACGGTAGAAACACTCTCAAGCTGCTGACAAGAGAGGCCATTTGATGCCTCTGGACCCTCCCTACCCCATCATCTTCTCTTGCCTCCTCCTCCTCATAGTGAGGTCGCTCCATGTCAAAAGTCTGGCAGATTATTTAAGTTGTGGCTTAGCTACTACGACTAACAGTTCCGCCCGTGTTCGTGGGCCGAGATGTTTGCATACAAGTTTAAAAGGTTCAAAGGCTGTCAGTCTGTTTCTTCTCACGCCTCGCGGGCTTTGACCACATTGAAGGAAATGCCAGCGCTCTCCAAACTATATTATTCCTCTACTTCCCATCCTGCGGCACCATTGGATTCCTATCATCTGTCTTTTTTTCCAACCGTTTTATTAGAATCATGTTAAATGGTGACATGATGTCAACATATTTCTGATAAATTCCATAAACTGTTATAAACTGGCAATTTTTTGACTTGAGTTCGTTGTCACATTTCTGTGGGGCCAATGATGTATTACTCGTGCACTCACTGTAGTTGTCTCGCCATGCTGCACTATTTGTATATACTGGCCACTCATGCCAGAGTAGCATCTGCCCCATTTGCACACTGATTGAGGAGTATCTGTAACATTTGCACAACCAACATTGTCCCAGATGATCGCACTACTCGTCACTTTAAACCGCATACACTCCTTGAAGTCTCAGCGCCCTTTGCACAATGTTCATTGCACCGGACTATTGCAATATTAGTCATTCGAACTGCTCTAAGTGCTAGAGGACTCTGCATCTTTTTGCACAATTGTTTTTTGTCAATGTCTTTATGTCTCCAAAGTGTTCTGTAAATTGACTGTCTGTTGTACTAGAGCGGCTCCAACTACCGGAGACAAATTCCTTGTGTGTTTTGGACATACTTGGCAAATAAAGATGATTCTGATTCTGAATTGAATAATCATGTGTGGAGCTAAATCATGAAAAGCATCTATCTCCAAATTTGAAGACGCTAACAACATTTTTGTTTCTCAGATAATTTGCAAAAGTCAAAACTGAGCATTAGCAGCTCTAAAAAGACAGCATTTTTGTTATAGCTCATGTAGTATAATAATGTTGCATGGTAACCTAATAATAATAGTCATAGCTCTCTTTTCATATTTGAACGACAAACAACTCACATTCATTAAAAAAAAAATAAAAAACTCTGCTCTGATAACGATGCAGTGTGCACTCCTACAATGTTTGGACGCTTTGGCTCACGCTTTAGAATTTTGTGTTTATCACAGAAGCTCACTTTAACACAATAGCTCCCATTCCCCATATGTCGGAGAGGTAAACAAATGAGACCCACTAGAGAGAAATGGGCGTCCTTGTATGGAGATGGAGCTTGGGGTTGCGGGGCACTAATTATACGGAGAGGATGGAGGAGGCATGGCATGGGAGAAGGTCATATGAGGCCGCAAGAAGCAAATGGAGGTGCAGGAGGCAACAGTATCAGTCTCTATGGCAACTGCCTTTTTTATAGGAAGGGTGAGGGGTGACAAGGCTTTTGCCTTAATGTGGTGTGAGCGTGTTAGGGAGTTTTTACTTTATTAATACAGACAGATGGGACCTCAGAGACTCCTACCCCCATGTGTGTCTAAAACCTCACCACAGTAGACATACATATGTATAAGTTCAATGAAATAGTAAGTCTGAAATGGTTTAACCTTGATTTAAAAAGCTTTCCTAAGGTTGAAATTTCAAGGTTGAAATTTTTATGGTGAACGATTTTATAGACAGTATGTGCATATGCATACATATATACTGTATATACACATATACACACTCAAATACAGTATATATATACAGTATATATATATATATATATATATATTGGGGGGATGGCACCATTGTGCTGGGCGTATATTCCTGTACATGTTGTCCATCCCCCACTATTACAAACATGGCTGCATAATGAAGTGCTTTTGCAGACAATAGACAGAAGAGCTTTGGGAACCTGCACTGCCTGGCACATCACAGACTTCAGAGGTTCCGTGCCACCCTGTGCCCTGCAATATGTCGTTCTTCTTTCATCCTCTATGTTCACTTGCTCTTTCCTCTAAAGCTGTGTCGCCATGCACTTGACCATTCAGTTGTTAATGTTTCTTGCTCTTATCAACAAATACCGTATTTTTGCCCATCTTAGAGGCACTGCCACAATTGGGGGTCAGATGTGACATCCACAAATAAATGATGAGCCCATTTGAAGTCCATTGCTAATCAAAACAGCACCAACAAAGCACAAAAACATCACTTTATTATTCCCAAAATGTATCTACAAACATAGACTTCAATCTGCATTTGCATAAATAAACACCCTCAGGCCACCAGTTACAGAAATACGGTATGCTGAATTGATTATTTATCTGTTTTAACGTATTTGCATGATAGTACTTCAAATTATATTTTGTTCTCTTGACCGAACGTGGTAATCTTTGAAGCGCCTGTGAAATATTTGGACTGCAAATGACCATAATCTCCACATATAACAAGACATTTGAGACATCTGTGATCATAAAGGCTGATATTCGTAGTTTAGTTGCACTCCATGACACCAGTCGAAGGCTGCTGCGGCTTCATAATTTATTAAAGCTTCATTTATGATTTGGGCCATAGGACACCCACAGCGCATGAATATTTCTGCAAGTCTGCTGCAAAAATAAACAAGACAATGACCCAAATCAACAAAGGGAGTGCAGGAAAATATACCTGTGTTGAATCTTCACCGTTAGAGACTCAACTAGAGGATTTTATTCCTTCAATGTGGTTCAGATTCAATACGCTTGTAGCCGCTTTAATTTACTAAACAGAATCTCATTTATAGGGAATCTCACTCCCGTTCACTGGCAGTAAGTGGTGTAATGAGCGAACTCTTCACATTTCTTATTTAATCTTTCATAGACATGCTCTTATCTGAGGGATTTCCGTTCTCTCCTCAATTTTTCCCTTTGTGGCCTTTTTATGTGATGCTCAGCCTCTATAAAGCACTTACCCAGCCCTCATGAATTAAGAAAAGATATGTCTTCCTCAAAATTAAAGACACATCTTGCTTAATATACTTCTGTTTTATTAGGGCAGAGGGGAGATGTTACTCTCGCAGGTACTATTTTTTCAGTTTACATATTCTGGCTACCTAATATCCAGGAGAAGGGCGTACATTCTTACAGATACTGCCTTCCAGGCAAGTCCACAAATTATATCGGGGGTTGTAATCCATTATAGTTTATATGGAAAACACCTTCACATGTTTAAAAAATAAAATAAAATAAATAAAAGTGGTGCGCAAAGCAGGAGTTTGTTCTTGAGACAAACCAGCTCAAGTCAAGTGGAATCATGAATCAGAGTATAGCTATTATCTTAATCAATGGAATGACTTAAAAATAAAATGCATCAATCTTACATCAGGGATTGCTTACTACTTTAGAGAACTTTTTATTTTTGCAACTCCTCCAAAGCCTTGCACTTGTCTGCCTAGCTAAATTATTCAGGCAGTGGCTTATATAATGTGATGGTGAGGAAACAAGAAGGGAACTGTTGGTTCCAGCGCTAAATTCACTGCATTTTTTTTATACAACCAAGAATTAAAGGACATGCATATAGAAACCTGTAGTAAAGGCCTCCTCTTCCGCTAGTTATTTTCGGTAGCTCAGAATTAACTTTTCAGTTAAAGTAGTCCCGGAATAATTAAATCAGCCCCCGAATCGGCATCTCAGCTTCAAACAGACCGGAATCACCCAATTTCACTTAGTTAACATAAGGATACACTGTAAACTGTGTCCCGGAGACTTCTCTGCTCTTTGGATCAACATTGAATCAAAGAGCCGGCATGATAAAAATGTTTAAAAAAATTTCAGTTATGAAATGTGCGGTTTATTGTTTCGTCAATGCAGTCTGCTCCACCACAGAGCAGTGGGTGGGATAAAAATGGATGAAGACACGGAGAGCGAGAGAAAGAGAGAGAGTCGCGCAGGGAGGATCAGGCTGAGGCAGAAATAATGGTGATGGAGAGATAGAGAAAGAGAGAGGGGGAGAGCAGGTGGGTTATGGAGTAGCTGTGATGGAAAAACAGTAGAGGAGGTGGTTGCAAATGCAAGAGACATGGGGGAAGAAGAGGAAGGGTGGCAGGGTGGCATGTGTTCACCATCCTGCGGCCTGATTGGCTGCGGGAGTGTCAGGCGGGCTGAGCAGAATTTAATCAGAGATGTGCGTCAGCGTCTGCAGTTCCAGGCCAACAGCCAGCCAGATACTGCTGGAGGCAGGAATGGAGAAGCTCACTTTCTCTGCATGTGGGTTTAAAATCCCAGAGAGGGAGAGGTGGTAACAAACATATGCCCACTGAATATTTATGTGTTCTACAAAGATTGAAGGGAACCAACAGAAGAGCAGGGGAAATGTCATGTCTTCCCTCTCAGTGTATCAAGTATATCTTCATTAGATATATCTGTATCCTTGTTGTTGCTGCTCTTCCTCCAATCTTCCTTCTGTATCTTGACTAGTATTGTATTTGTTGCGAGAGCTTCTGTATTTTTATTATTTATTATTTTTATTAAAGGTCTTGGCAGGCACAATGAATGCCTCTGCACTCTCCACTTGAACCTCTAGCGTGGCTACTGCTCTCAGATGACGTCAAAGACTTGAACTTGACTGAACTAATGTATATTTTCCACTGTGTTGGTTTTCAAAGGCGTTCTCCCTTCATGTAAGCACATGCACATTCTTTTCCTCCCTTGAGTGAAAGCAGTCTCAGCTGTCGTGTCGAATAGTCTTTTCTGTCTGGGGACTACACAAAACATTATCAACTATTCATCGACTGTTTACCCTCAGATCAACAAACTGTTCTTTGCAGCTGGCTGTATGTCACAAGTCTGCTTCAGCCCACTGCTAGTATATAGATTTTACAGTACTGAATGCAGATCAAGTAGAAAACATCATCCACTTTAACTTCCTGAGTTTCTCCACCTCAGAGCAGGCAGTTTCCCTTAATGTTTTTGTCAGCAGCTGCAATGACATGTTTCACATTAGTGCTCTTTTAGGTGACTGGCTAGGGAGGTGGTAACACAATCAACAAAGAAGCTGCAAGAGACACTTGGCTTAAATGGCCGGTATACACAAGCAGATAGTACTGATACGAACTGGCACAGCCTAATCTTCTTTGGTGGTGACACATAAAGCTGAATTAGCATGGATGCACAACTACAGTGGTGTGAAAAAGTGTTTGACCCCTTCCTGGTTTCTTATTTTTTTTGTCACATTTAAATGTTTCCCATCATCAAACAAATTTAAATATTAGTCAATGACAACACAAGTAAACACAAAATGTAGTTTTTTTGTAATTGTTTTTTTTTTTATTAAGGGAGGGGGGGAAATCCAAACCTACATGGCCCTATGTGAAAAGGTTATTGCCCCCACAAAACATAACTGGTTCATCATACCTGAGTTCAATTTCTCTAGCCACACCCAGGTCTGATACTGCCACACCTGTTCTCAATCAAGGAATCACTTAAATAGGACCTGCATGACAAAACGAAGATGACCAAAAGACCCTGAAAAGCTAGACATCATGCCGAGACCTAAAGAAATTCAGGAACAAATGAGAAAGAAAGTAATTGATCTGTCAGTGTGGAAAAGGTAATAAAGCCATTTCTAAAACTTTGCGACTCCACCAAACCACAGTGAGAGCCATTATCCACAAAGGGTGAAAACATAGAACATTGGTGAACTTTCCTAGGAGTGGCCGGCCGACCAGAATTACCCCAAGAGCACAGGGACGACTCATCCAGGAGGTCACAAAAGACCTCACAACAACATCCAAAGAACTGCAGGCCTCATTTGCCTTATTTAAGGTCAGTTTTCATCACTCCACCATAAGAAAGAGACTGGGCAAAAATGACCCACATGGCAGAGTTCTAAGGCGAAAACCACTGCTGAGCAAAAAGACCATTAAGGCTTGTCTCAATTTTGCCAGAAGAAATCTTGATGATTTCCAAAACTTATAGGAAAATACTCTGCCATTATATCTGAGGTAAAAGTAACACCGCCTTTCAGAAAAATAGCATCATACCAATAGTAAAATATAGTGTTGGTAATGTGATGTTCTGGGGCTGCTTTTCTATCTCAGGACCTGGAAGACTTGCTCTGTTAAATGGAACCATGAAATCTGCTGTCTACCAAAAGATCCTGAAGGAGAATTTCCGGCCATCTGTTCGTGACCTCAAGCTGAAACGAACCTGGGTTCTGCAGGAGGACAATGATCTAAAACACACCAGCAAGTCCACCTCTGAATGACTGAAGAAAAACAAAATGAAGACTTTGGAGTGGCCTTGTCCAAGTCCTGACCTGAATCCTATTGAGATGCTGTGGCATGACCTTAAAAAGGTGGTTCATGCTCAAAAACCCTCCAATGTGTATTGCAACAATTCTGCAGAAATGAGTGGGCCAAAATTCCTCCACGGCGCCGTGACATTGGATGTTGGATGACACTTGATTGCAGTTGTTGCTGCTAAGGGTGGCCCAACCAGTTATTAGGTTTAGGGGGGCAATTACGTTTTCACATAGGGCCATCCATGTAGGTTTTTTTTTTCCCTCCCCCTCCTTGAATAATAAAAAACATTTAAAAACTGCATTTTGTGTTTACTTGTGTTGTCTTTGACACAATATTTAAATTTGTTTGGTGATGGGAAACAAAGTGTGACAAACATGCAAAAAAAAAAAAAAACAGAAAGGGGGAAACACTTCCACACCACTGTATGACAATCGACGATTCAAAGCCTTGTTTTTGCCTTTTGTCTAACTTGGTATGTTGGAATAGTTTTAATAGTATTGTCAAATAAAGAAAATCAAGGTCATACTGAATGACTCAAAACATGTATTTATGTAGATGATTATCCCAACCTTTAATTGAGGCATAATGTTTTAGAGTGGAAGCCACTATTTGAACAATTATAATAAGCACGCAACACTGTGCACGATCACGTTCCTCTTCTTTGTTAAATTCATTGGCAAATTATACTGTGGTAATGGTGATAGTATCATTCTATTCATGTAGCTAATGCAGCTATATCATCCCATCAGCAGTATCCATGGAAAGGCAGTACTGAACTGTTCCGTGCAGGCCAAACTGAATTGTACCACAAACTGTGGAAACATTGCAAACTATGGTTCTGGTACTGACCAGGTTAATTCAATATCTGTAGTAACTAACGCTTGAATTAATATCTTTCTTCCTTTCTGTGTCTTGTCTATGTGTTTGTGTGTGTGGGTGTATATTGCATCCATTCAGTGCCAGAGCCTGCTCCCACTAAGCCCAGTCCCGGCACACCCCGTCACCGCCAACCTGCCAGCCCTACGCTGCCCGTCTCCTTCTCATTTTCTTCTGGAAATGACAAGCGCGCCTCCTGCAGTAGCCAGCTCCAGATTCCGGTTGCCCCTCAGCCGCAGTGCCTGACGTCCTCTGCCGGCACTCGCTACCCACCCAGAGAAGTGCCCCCGCGCTTCCGGCAGCAGGAGCACAAGCAGCTACTGAAGAGAGGCCAGCCGCTGCCTGCAGGAGCCTTCAGTGCACTCACACCCTCCTCTTCCTCTTTGTCACCTTCATTACCTTACTCTTCATCTTCTACAAGTACCAGCAGCACTAGCCCAGACTCTGCAGAGTTCACTGCAGGCAAACAACACTCAGGTTTGTACACTTTCTAAAAGCTCTGCACTTATTCTAATTCAATTTTCTTCATTTAAATTTCAACGTGGTTGTCATGTGCGGTATAAAAAAATTATTTGTTCAGTTTTTGTGTGTCTTTGCTATTGCTGTTTTTTTGTTTTATTTTCTCAACATTGGGGAAGATTCTAAACATTTGAATATGGCCCCGAAGTGGAGATTTTTGGAAAACGACGGCATCAGTAGCGTTTGTACTTATAACAACCAGCAGTGTACTTTTACTGCTGCATGGATATTAATGTTTGAACAAATATTCAATATAAACATTGGAGAATTACAGGTACAGAACATCAGATGAATTTTGCCAAGATGAAGTGAATTTGTTGCATCTTTGAGCTGCCACTACATTTCTCTCTTTCTTGTTTTTAATCAGTGCTTTTGTGTGATCATTTACTGCTCATTTATTTCATTAGTACAAAAACACTTGTGTAGTGATAACACTTTTGGCACCTGTTCTTTATAGCTATCTAGTAAACAAGCAACCGTCAACTCTCTATGGCAAACTGACCTAGGATTTGTCTCGTCTCTGCTGCATATTTCCTGTCTGAGCTCAGCTTTCAAGTAAAAGGCTTCCCTCAGCTAAATTTGGATACAGGCATTGTTGACACAAGAGGAGCAAGGCTAAATCATCACTAAATTTTAAAACCTGTGTTCTTAAGCAGTAAAGCTCATATGGTCGAATGCATTAGCCACAGTGTTTTTGCAGCATCTCTGGACTACGTTGTTGGGACATCACTTTCACTGACCTGTCCAGATGAGGTTGTGATGACTCAAAAGGTTGTAGATTGCAGCAGCTTTACGCAGGTTGTCCAACACTTTCTACTTGTGCACACACGAACGGGCGCATTGCTGTTATGGGTGTGCAGCTGTAGTAAAACTAGCCTGACCTAGTTGTGTCGCCTCAGATCTGTGTCTGCCTTGCAAGCCAGCTAACTCACACAAACACACACGCACACGGTTCAGCTTATATCAAGCTTTTGTGTAGAGTTCCTATTTTTCCCAACACACACAATTAAAAAAAGAAAAACCTTGAGTATGTGTTCATATTCCAACAGTCTATCCAAACATAACACAACAGCTTTAAAGGCTGAAAGGGAACCACCATATAGATTCAAGGTTATTGAACACACACAAACAACCCTGGTACCAGAGACCCAGCCCCCACCCCTTTGCCTCTTCTACCTCCTGGTCTATCCAGCTGACTGGGAATCATTAAGTAGTCCAGGCCAGACTGTCTTGCCCAGTAGCAGGTGGTGAAGTGGGGGTCTTTTAAGACTTGTGGGAACTTGAGCCCAACAGCTGTTTTGTGGTAGCTGAGACAGTGCATGTAGCCATAAGGCGCTTCAAGGACCCTTGGCTCTATTGTTTGGGTGGCTTAAGTTAGAGTGAGCATATATCGGGTTTGAATAAGCCTTTACGTAATGGGGGAATTCCAGACAATTTGAATGTAAACGTAAATAACCAGTTTAGCCACTCATCTCATCTATCAATCCATTCATTCGTCCATCGATCCAGCCACCCTCTATACCCCTTATCCTCATTAGGGTCGTGGGCATGTGAGCCTATCCCAGCTGACTACGGGATACACCATGGACTGGTTTCCAGCCAAACGCAGGGCACATAGAGCAACTATTCACAGCTAAGGATAATTTAGACTCTTCACTTAACCTAAAAAGCATATTTTTTGGAATATGGGAGGGATCCAGAGTACCTGGAGAAAACACACGCAAACACGGGGAGAACATGCAAAGTCTACACAGGAAGTCCTGCGCTTGGAATCTAACCCCCAACCTCAGAACTGTCAGACAAATTTGCTAACCACTAGTCCGCCTCGTCTGCGCACCTTTTTTCCAAAATTATACTTAATCCTTAAATCTGTTATTCTAAAAAGCCACAAACACAATAAACACTTTGTAAAGAATTCCACAAATAATTAAAAAAGTAATTATTTGAATTTTCCTTAAAAGGGTCCTAAACAGCTGAAATTTGACTTAGATGTAGATGCTGTTAGTGCAACTAGATAAGCGTATTGTTTTAATCAGTGCATTATTAGAATCATGTCAGAAGCACCAGTTAATAAAAAGTACTTCTCCTGATCCCCAATATTAAATAGTGCCACATAACTATTTGACTTGTTTTAAGTCATCAAATAACCATAAAAAGTACTTGGTCCAAAAGAAGCCCTGGTGGTTTTTATTTCCCATTTTGCTCTCGCACACTCAGAGGCACACAAGCTTCTGGTGGCTTCATTAATCCAGTCTCCACCAGTGAAACCGGAGAAGTCACCATCGCTCTGTGCTTTTTTATTTTTTTTTATTTTTTTTTTGTGCCTATCAGAGGTAAAGAGACTTGAATG
Organism: Phycodurus eques; assembly: GCF_024500275.1. Classification (NCBI taxonomy): domain Eukaryota; kingdom Metazoa; phylum Chordata; class Actinopteri; order Syngnathiformes; family Syngnathidae; genus Phycodurus; species Phycodurus eques. Next base: position 28,100,246 of record NC_084530.1, read on the forward strand.
ATGAGTTTTAAATCCTCGTGTGACTATTCCTTCCACCGCTGCTTCCTGAAAAACAAGTGTGCCGCCTTTGTCCAAGTGGGCTCCAAGCGCTCCTCAAGGAGTAATGGATCAGACCTATTAGGTTACAAAAGACTACTAAATGTTCACTCTACTCCTGCTACACACCACATTGACTAATCTAACCTGTGTTTTCCTCAATGAATGCTCACTTTAACTCAAGAGGAGTTTGGTGTCTAATCTCCTTTGTTTTTCCTTTGCTGCAAGTACCAACCCTCCCCCTCTGGATGTTCTTGCAACACCACCCCACTCTCCCTATCACTGTCACCCCTCCTTCCATTTCATTTGAGAGGCATTTAATTCTTGGCTATCTGCCCATTTCTATGTCGACATCTTGTCTTATCAGAATTAATCTCTTGTTTAGGTCTTGCTTTCACTTTGGAAGTCTGTTACCATCCACATTACAGCATTGACGTTTACTTTCATTGCGTGTATACTGTTGTAATGCGCTGGCAGTCCTCTAATTATCCGAGCACTTTAGGTGATCACTAACTAAGCTTTGGTCCAGATTGTTAGCAGAGAACAGGCACGGAGATGCATGCACGACCTTGCACATTCATGCATGCAAACAGACAGCTTTGTTCCCAGTTGGAAGCATGAGGAGCAATAAAATGGGCGCCTTTGTTTGGATTTCTTTTTAACCTTTTTTTGTAAATCATAATCAGTGAATGGCCTCTTAGCTGGACTGAAAATGAAACAACACTGCATTACTGTCACATTACTTGCATATTATGGATGGGAATAATTTAACACAGAGTTGACTGTTGGGAGAGGGAGTTGCAAGAAAATATTTAGGTGACTTGAAGTGAAGGAAAAATATGCTGTAATGCATATTATACCATATCCTTTACAGTGGTACTGTTTGGAAGTGGAACAAGCCAATCCGAGGAAAGTAGACCTGAGGCGAGCTAATACTGTGCAGTGGTGAAGCTTCATTCTTTGGTTTGTAGGTGATAGTAGTGATTTAAAAAAATGCCATCCTTACAGATTATGATCAATTGATGTAACCAATTTTAAAATCCTTCAAGAAAGAAAATGTGCTAATGATTCTACAACAATAAAAAATAAACAGAGAAGGATTAGGGGTGAACCCAAGGAACACTCTCAAGAGGCAGCGTCTTTAGTTTGTTGGCTGAGTAATAAAATAGCGCTCCTCTAAGACACTGTTGACAGATCAAAGACAGTAGTAACATCAATAGCTGTTAATGATGCCGTCTCTTCGTGTAAGACTTATAAGACACTCTGGTTGGTAATTGAAAAAGACCAGCTGTGTGGTGATGTCTGGTTGCTTTCTGTACATTCTGATTTTAAAGCAGCCTGCCAACTATCAAATCAGTGATTGAAGTTGATATGTTGGTTACTTTTTTCTGGTCTATTTCCTTAAACATACATGCTTTTCTCTCAAAATAAATATGGAGTCCTAAGGCAGAGTAAACCCTTTTGGCTCACTAACTCACACATTTACAGATGTAATGACGGATTGCTTTTGCTGTAAGATCGGTATTTCTTTTTTCTTTTGTGCAACTGATTGCATACTAGCATTAGGGGATATGCATGCGCCATCAGTCTGATGACCTTGTGCGATAAAGCTGCCTGAGAAATGAAGATAAATGTTTACAGGCAAAAACTGCATTCCCAGCCACTCTGATGCATGTTGTACTGTATCTTAAAGCCACACATGCACACAAAACACACACGCAAGAAAATTTGAGGTCTCTATTGTTTTGCATTCCATCAGTTAAACAGTTAAATATAGTATTTTTTAAACCGTCACCATCTGGCACTGTTTATTTAATAATACATATTCCTTTTTCTCTCTTCGTTGAGGAATTCCTGCTTCATATGCTTGGTTGAACTGTGTGTCGGTTAAATTCATGATAGGAATTTGTATTGTTTGAAGAGCATCCCATTGTCTGGCTAGTGACTTGGGTGTATGCATGCAGGATCAATAGCTTGTCTTTCTCTCTCCCTCTTATATTAACAATGTCATTGATTAGCTGTCTCTCATTGATTAATTTTCCTCTTATAGCACTGATTTGATCAATTAGTAGTCCCCTCCGCTGATGGGGTGCCATTGGGGCTAATGAGATTTCTTGTATGCAGTAGAATATACATTAACTGGTAATAAATTTGATTACTGTTTGGAGTAAATGTCCCTAGTGTTTGTTTCTGACCACATATGTATAGACTATAGCTATATATTAAGAATATACATAAATATTGCTGTTGTATGCGGAGGGTAAGACATACATTTGTAGACGTTTGGGAAAAGTGTTTCCTTTTTGTGTTATTGTGTGCTGGGGGTGGAGTAGGAGTGTTGGGTGTGATGGATGAGAAGCCATCTTGGTTTCATTCAGATAAATGAGCACCATTCCACTTGGGCTTTCCTTTAGTGCCCCAGCTAACAAAGCCACGATGGAGACGGATGTGCCACTACTGTGCCTCGGTGTTAGAGGATGGAGAAAAATTAGGATAAGGAAAGAGGTAGGCACACAAAGGGAGATTAAATGCATGGACAGGGAGAGATGATCACAACATAAAAACAGATTAGGGCAGCCCATGAGTTAGGAAAGAATCTTTTAATCTTTTGGAATAGAAAGAGAGACTGAAAAAGAGGAAAGTTGGTTCGGTTTGGCTGACTGTATCAGGGCAACGATATATGTATACACTTGTACAACAGTTGACATGACATAACAGTGGACTGCGTCTACATTGTGTTCTGCATCGTGCTTGATGTTACTATAACCATTTTATTGTGCCAGATCCTGAAAGCGGGCCTTAAATCCAGAGAGTTAATGGAGCCTCTCCTACTTCTTTCATTCCCTTTTTTCTCTCCTTTTTGATTTTTCGTGTTGTTCCATTCTTTAAATTTATCCTTCAATTTGTTGTCCTCGACCCCACTTTTAAAGTATATCGACCTTTGTTTCCTTTCTATTTAGACATATCTCCCAAGAGTGGCTCTGCTGCTCAGATTTGCCAGTGGGGAGCCTCCTTGCATGCTGACAGCATCTCCAGTGCAAACAGCTGGAACAGAGGAAATATTGACGGAAGTGACACTGAAGCTTGGCCCTCCATTAGCCGCAGGAGTGACCCCGGCCAACCTGCAGCACCAGAATGCCCCTTGGGCACAGCTAGCTTCAGCACAGAAGTCAGCGCTATCACTACCGCCAGCAGTACTTTTCTGAGTATGGCCACAGGTGCCACAGGCCAGCCGGCCCACTACACATCTCTCAAATCTAACAATAACATGATGACAGGACCTGTGTCAGCCAACACATTGTCTAGTAACAGAGGTTGGGGCTCAGATGCCAAACAAGATGGAATGAACAGTGGGCGAGTAGGTACGCCCAATCACTGGGGCTCACCCGGTTTTAACTTGAATCTCAATCCCAGTGCCAACCCATCTGCCTGGCCTGTTCTCGGTCACGAGGGTGGTGGTGTTATTAGCCCAAATGGGGTCTCCGCCTCATCTCACCCACCAGGCAATGGGAATGGAAACATTGGGAACGGGAGCCTTGGAGGCACAAGCGCTTGTGGCGGAGGTTGGGTTAGCATGGTTTGTGCTAATGAAAATGAACAGCAGCGCCCTTCAACTAACACAAGTTTGTCCTTCAATATGGAAACTAACCTTAACACTGATGGACCAAACCACACCAAGCAACAAGCTCAGGAGCCTATGAGCCCTGTCCATGGGTTAACTGGCTGGGGAGGTCAGTCACCTACTGAATCATCCCAACTTAATGGAGACACAACAGGAAGCTCTGTATGGGGTAATGGAGAAACCAAGGCAGCTGACACCCCCAAGGACTCAGGCTGGGACGCAACTCCCCCTGCAGGTCTCTCTGCATGGGGCCGCCAAGGTAGTAGTGGTGGTGGGAGTAATGGAAGTGGTGGCTGGGGTGACTGGGGGAAATCTTCAGGAGGTGGCGATGCATCGAAAGGCTGGGACTCTGTTGATGCTGTCATTTCAGGTTCAGGTCAAGAGCAACAACTTGGCTCTTGGGGTAAGCAGCCAGGAACTGCCCCAGCAAGTGAGGGTAGTGGGGACAGCAGAGATGGCCATTCTCACCACAGAGATAGGTCCTCAAGCATGGATTATACCCCTGTGTTACCTCGACAGGACCTGGACCCTAGGGTGCTGAGTAACACTGGTTGGGGACAGACTCCCATCCGACAGCACACAGTGTGGGAGATGGAGGAAGCAAATTCTGATGATGGGAAAAGCAGCAGCAGCTCGGACGCATTTGAAAGTTCCAGTTCTAATGGAGGATCTGCGTGCACCAACGGAGGTACCGTCAACCCCAGCATTGGTACCAATCCGCGGCATGGATCTGATGGAAAACATGAAAGTGAAGAATCATCTGGCTGGGGAGCCCCTGCACCTCAGCAAGTCCAGACTGCATCAGGATGGGGTGATCCCCCACATTCACAGAAAGAAGCTACTAATGGCACCACCAGTGGCTGGGGAGACCCCATGCCTACCACTGGACCTAAAAATGTAGGCATGACATCTTGGGGCTCTGAGGACAAGTCCCCTAGCTGGGACAGTGACATGACAAAAGGCCAGTCCACTAATTGGGGGGAGGGCCCGCTTAGCTCTCGTGGTTGGGGAAGTACTAATGGGGGTGCCAACAGTTCTAACACGAGGGATTGGGGAGAACCAGAGCGCAAGAACAGTGCGTCCCCCAGCAGCATGTGGGAAGGGGAAGGAGGAAATGGGGGATGGAAGGAAAATCCTAGAGGAGGAATTAGAGGAGGTGGTAAGCTTACTTCTTCTGTGAATAACAGCTCTTGGGGAGAGACCTCCCGTGCCAACGGCCCAGTGCAGGGCACCTGGGGCTCCACCAAGCCGACTGAAAGCAGTAGCAGCAGCACTGGTAGTGGAGGAGGGGGTAGCATTGGTTCTTGGGGAGGTCCTGGTTCTGTCAAACAGAACACCTCCAGCTGGAGTAATGTCAGCAAACAGGACCCAGGCTTGGAATCTACTGGTTGGGAGGAGCCCTCCCCTCCGTCTATACGCAGGAAGATGGAGATTGATGATGGAACATCCACCTGGGGAGATCCTGGCACGTACAGCAAGACCGTCAACATGTGGGATCGCAATAGTCCTAACAATAATCCAGGCAACAGCGGCCCACCCACCATTAAGAATGGTGGCATGATCACACCCAACAACAATCACTCCGTTGGCCCTGGCAACAACAATCACCACCACGGCAATCCAATGCACCACCGTCCTCACCATGGCAATGCGCCGAGCCATCTCCAACATCAACATCATGGAAACAGCTGTGGGCCACCCAACAGTTGTGTCCCACACCCAAGTGCAGGTCCCCAGGGTAGACCTCCTCTCGCTAACCCAGGTAAAACAATATGACTGCATGATCTGACTTCATGCATGGACTTTCTTGTATGGTCTCATTAGCTTTAGAATGGTTTAAAGCTAGTTGAAATAATAAAAGAGATGAAGTACAACATCTATGTACGGAGGGTACAGTTTACTAAACTCCGTATACCTACGTATACGTACGTATATCTGTCAAGTGAAGTAAGTTCTATTTGGATGTTATATTCTTACTGGTGTGAATTCTGTGTATACATTTTCATGTCGTGATATATCCTACATCCAGTTTTTTCCGATACGGTACGGATTATTAAATTGAGGGTACAGATGACTAAATTGAAGGTACAGTTTACTAAACTGAGGGTACACTTTACTAAACTGAGGGAACAGATTATCAACGAATTTTATTTTTCTCATACCTTGGCACCAGGGGGGCTCCGTAGCTATCTCAGTCATTAATAGATGACGTGACTAAATTACTATTAAAACCATTATCGACAGGGATTGTTGGGTATTCCAAGCATTATTTCTTAAAGTAATTATTTCGTGGCGATTGTTAAGTGGTTAGTTTTATGGGTATTGAGACTTCTTAATGACCATACTTGCATAATTAAGTCTGTCCAGTTATTTTAATATATTGCACACAGTTCCAATGTGTCTTATTGAAGACAAAGACCACATATATACTTGTAAATACATGTCAGTGTTTTTACTACAAAACCCTAACCCCTCTCTTTTTGATTGACATCATTGCCCTCAGTGTTAATCAGTTAGACTTCATTTATAACTTAAAGTCTAAAGTTCGTATTCCTTCATCAAGGTAGCATAGCAAATGGTACATTTAATTGTAGGCCAATGAAACTATTCCAAATTAACCATTAGGACCCTTGATTGTGATGGCATTTAAGGTCGCTGTGTATTATGAATTACCCTTTCAGAAAATTCCCATCTCTGTTTTGCAGGCTGGGGAGAGCTTCCAAGTGTTCAGCCTAAGTCTGAGCCTGCTTGGGGAGAGCCTGCAGCTCCAACATCAGCTGTGGAAAACGGCACCTCTGCTTGGGGCAAGCCTTCAGGGGGTGTCGGCGGATGGGGAGATGTTGGCCATGAGCCCTCTGGACCTTATGGCAGGGCCAACGGACCCTCTTGTACTGCACCTTGCAAGCCTGGTAAATAGCTGCAATTGCACATTGGTGCTCACTGTAACATTTTAGTGGTCTGGTCATTCTCTCATGGGGCTTAAAAATCTGAAGCTATCAAAAGAAATTTCACACATAAAAAGGTTTTGGTGACTTAAGGGCAGAGTGCTGCATGGAGTTGACTCTTAAGCATTGCGTAGAAATGAAAACGGTGCCATCAAGTGGTAAAGTTCAAAACTACCTGCTGTACTTAATTGGGTTCCATTACATTTATTTGCTTGTGAATTTAATAAAATAAAATTCTCACTTTTTTTTCTTCTTTGATTTTGACCCACGCTTTTTTCTTTCGTCAGGTCCTAAACCTATGCAAGACAGCTGGGGGAGCGGAGGGGATGAAATGGGCATGTCTACAGGGCAGTGGGACACTGAGGACGGGGACATGTGGAGCAGCCCCACCTCACAGGAAAGCAGCTCCTCCTGCAATTCTTGGGTAAATGGACCCAAGAAGGGCCCGAGCAAGGTACATATCTACACATTTCATATGCATGTTGACATGTACACACATTGATTGTGGGATTATTAATATTAATTCACTCGCGTCCTCAGGGGAAGATGATTAACAAGCCGGATGAGACCTGGATCATGAATCGTCTCATCAAACAGCTCACTGACATGGGTTTTCCGGTATGATTCATTATTCTGCAAATATTTTGATGACATGCAAAGTATATACAGTAAGCCTTTTCAAGGCTAAGGTTCATTTACTTTTTGAGAAATAGATATAATCAATTTGTTACAGCGAGATCCTGCTGAGGAGGCATTGAAGAGCAACAACATGAATCTTGACCAGGCCATGAGTGAGTTAATTTTTTTGTGCGAGGGGTGTGCCTTTGTACGTATATTCCAAATACAGTTAATAACATTTTCTCCTTTCAGGCGCTCTGCTGGAGAAGAAGACTGACCTGGACAAGCGCAATATGAGCATTTCTGATTACAGCAACGGTCTGAACAAGCCACTGATATGTCGACCATCCATGCTCTCTAAAGATCCCTCTGACCGCAACGCCTTCCTTGACAAGGTATTAAGCCACCTGGACGGCCTTTATAGCTATAAAAAAAATTCACTTACAACCTGAAAGTGTTTTTAATTGTTACACATAATCACAAATTCCTTATACTGTCATCACTATTTGTCCCCTTCATCACTCCTTTGTCTGTCTGCTCCAGGATGGCATTCTTTCCGACGATGCCACCCCATCACCATTTATGCCTTCCCCCAGCCTGAAGCTCCCCCTGGCCAACAGTAGCCTTCCTGGGCAATGTCTGGGACCGGGCAACTCGGGGCTGGCCATGCAAAACTTGAACAACAGACAGGTGTTGTTACCACATTTAAATGGCGCTGCATTGTCAAGAAGCAATATAAACATAAATTCTACTATTTTCATATTCTCTACTCTATTGTTTGCTTGTGTTTGAATGACCTTGCCTCAAGTGCTCCATGAGAGCAAATTTAGTCTAGTATCACTGCTAGAAAATACTCTTGAAGCTCAAACAAAAGTGGTATTTAGATTGGAAATGTGGAAGTAGCTGCCTTTTTACAGCTTTGTATTTCTTTGGCCCTCATGAAAAATAATAATCGGATAGCTAGCTGCTTGGTTCTGACTTAGTATATGAACTGCTGCAAATAGATTGTTTGGCTGTGTTTTGTAGAATGTGTTTCTATAAGTATACTATGCAAATAGATTAGATTTTTCTTTTATCCGCCATCCAGTTCAAGTGTATGTATTCGGCTATTATTCTGCATTAGTGGCAATAATAGCTAGAGGCATTTTTGTTTCTGGGTTGCCCATCCCTTCCGAGTGCCCGGCCTGATCTCATGAATATGTAATGTCTATAGGGGATTTCCTCAAATGTTGTCCATTTCAAAGCCGATTTTAACAGTCAAAGTGAAGGTTACAGTGAATGTCTAAGTATCAACCTAGCAAACTGGTGGATAGAATCATATAATTGCTAATTTCCTTGGCAATTTGAATAAAAAAAAATGATGTATTGGTGTTCTAGATAACCAGTGGAATGTTTGGCAGCAGTGGAGCAGCACAAAGCCGGGCCATGCAGCAGCAGCAGCAGCATCCTCAGCCACCAGTGCCACCTCTCAGCTCCTCCATGCCAAGTCTACGTGCTCAAGTGCCTCAGTTACTCTCCCCTCAGGTACATAAATACACATGTACCTAAAAGATCCCACCTTTTAACCATGTATTCTACTGTACCACGGGTATAAAGATGTCCTCCTTGTGCACACCTGTATGTAACAAAGCCCGCTCTTTCCTGCTAGAAGCTGATGTTGTTTACTTGTAAATCTAAACAATTGACTGGTCCACCTTGCAGGTCCAAGCACAGCTCTTGCAGTTTGCAGCAAAAAACATTGGTCTGAACCCTGCACTTTTAACCTCACCAATAAACCCTCAACAAATGACCCTGTTGTACCAACTTCAGCAACTGCAAATGGTGAGTCGGTCCCTCTGATCAATAGATTGACATTTGCGTAATTACATTTCTAAGTCAATGTTGTAGAATGAACAATGTACAACAATTGTCTCATTTTTTGCTTTTGTCTTTTTTTTCCAGTTGTAATGTACTTTTGCTTCTCTTTTTGTTCAGGCGTACCAGCGTTTACAAATCCAGCAGCAGATGATGCAGGCGCAACGTAACGTTTCCGGTCCCATTCGACAACAAGAGCAGCAAGTGAGTCAACAGTCAGAACACTGCACCCACTCACAAAAATCCTGTGATGATCAATGTGACCCACTTCTTGAAACATGACCTGAATGCAAAATCGATTCAGTACCGTAACAACATGAGTGGATAACATGTCATTGTTACGTCAGTAGTTGCTTGTGTGTGAGTGATGTTTCTTTTTAGAAATGATACTTTTCACATTCCTATTTTTGCCCCTATCGTCATCTTTTACACTGCTGTGTATCTGTCCGCTCCTAGGTCGCACGCACAATCACCAACATGCAGCAGCAGATCCAGCAGCACCAGCGTCAGCTCTACCAGGCGCTGCTGATGAAGCAGCAGCAGCTTCCCTCCCATTCCCCCTCCTCGCAAGCTGGTCTGCATGCCCCCGGTGGCCCCACCGGAGGCTCCGGATCTGCAAAATCAACCCTGGACCCTTTCACAGGCCCACATCACGCCCCGGGCCTGACCGACACACTGCACACCAAAGAGCCGCTGTCTTCACCCAACGCCTACAGCCCCTATTCTCTCTGTAAGTCTTTAACAGAGAAAAATTAAGATTTGTATTGGTTCTGTCACTGTCAGTCTGGCAACATCCTTGGTAACCATGGTAACAGAAAGCCGGGGTTTGTTACTACAGCTGTTACTTTTGGCTTCTCTGCCAATAAAATGAAACAATAAATGGAGATAATACTCTCGTCGACATGCGTGCATGCTCTTGCTGCGCTGCTGCACCGTGGTTTCCATCCTGGTGGCCTGTAGCCATAGCCTATAGTCCAGTCCTGGTGCAGACGGATCCCTGAGATGGTGTTTCCTCACCTAGATGCTCTGTACTCAGCCTCAGGTTATTACGTCCTTACGGTACAATTTTTAACCTGTGTACGTGTCTGTGTCCATGTGGACAACCAGTGGGTGGGATTGATTTAATATTTTTAATTCATGTAAATCGCTTGGAGTTGCATTTTTGTTTTTATGAAAATGGCTTACAAATGAAGTATTGATTGATTGATAGATAAATAAATAAATAAATACTGTGGGTGAAGTGGTTGTTGCACCCATTCCTTTAAATAGTAGTCAAGTTTATTTACTTAACAAGAGAGAATATTTATAGGGTATTTGTTAGAGATGAGGCCTATATGCAGTAGAATAAATAATATGCTAAAAAATAAAAATAAATAATAAGTTTACTTAACAGATCAATTTCTCTGTCACCTTCATCATAAACGTCAACTTTGCAGACGCCATGTCTGCTCTGCAAGCAAGCAATGTATGCTTGAGATGGCCACTATGACAGTAAATGCGATAACAGCCACTTAGTAGCGGCGCTTGTTTTTCTGAAGCAAAAAAAAAAAAAAGAAAGTGGATGACACATCTAACACTTACTTGAGGCATAGTGTCACTATTTGTTGAAATATGCTGTTTATTATTTATATGCAATATAATACAGAAATATACAATTCCAGACTAGTATATGCCATATTCTGTATATTGCGTTAGTGAATGTTTTGTAAAAGTATGTGTTTTTCAATTCTTCTGTCCTGTGTGCAGCTGGACTGAATCCAAACATGAATGTAAACTGCATCGAGGTTGGGGGTCTGTCTATGAAAGAGCCCCCTCAGCCCCAGTCCCGCCTGTCCCAGTGGACGCACTCCAACTCCATGGACAGCCTCGGTGGTAACACCTCAAACCTGGAGAACAACCTCAACAAGCACGGTGAGTCTAGCATTCCTAGCTTAAATTTACAGAGGGAAAAAAAGGATGGTTTTAAGTCATGTGTTTTTCCATGCACTAGGTGCCATATCTGCTGCCTCTACCCTGGGGCCCCCTGGGAAGCCCTCACAGCTGGAGGATTCCTATAGTCCATACAATCTGATGTCCAACTCGGACTCCCCCACCAACTCTTTGGTACCCCCAGACAGCTGGGGCCAAGGCAAGAACCCCAATGAAAAGATCACCAACGGGACCAACATTAACTGGCCCCCTGGTGAGGACAAAGGCAAATGAAAAGCAGGGCTCTTTATATTACAATATTTGTGATCATCTTTTTTTTTTTTTTTTTTGTCCATCGTCAGAATTCTGCCCAGGTGTGCCATGGAAAGGCCTTCAGAACATTGACCCTGAGAATGACCCCAATATGACCCCTGGCAGCGTCCCCAGCGGTCCCACCATAAACACCAACATCCATGACGTCAACAGATACCTGCTGCGTGACAGGAATGGCGGTACGGACACAAGATACCCTACAAGTCTCTATTCAGCACGGCCAGTAACACAGGGTCAACTTGTTGTAAATAAAATAAAGACAATACATAAATGATGGTACGCCACCACAACACAGTACGTCCTTTAGGTTTAATCTCGGTCGCTTCCTCATCAACAAAATTTGAGTCACTTCCTTAACACCCGTCTGCACCGCTTTAATGTCAACCACAAAAAGGAAGACCTCACCTCAACTGTCAGTTAGCAGTTTCCGCATGTTTCTTCGGAATTCACAAATAGGATAATTCAAGAAGTGATGCTCAAATATGCTGCAGAAAACACTACTAGATGGTTGTTGCTTCTCTGGCCTAATTCCTTATCTGTTTGATTCACATTACTCTTTGCTTTCTTAAAGGCAAACTGTCTGACGTGAAGTCCACCTGGTCCACGGGGTCCATAACCCAGAACCAAGCCTCTCTGACCCATGAGCTGTGGAAAGTCCCTCAGGGCCCACGCGGGTCCGCTGCCCCATCGCGACCCCCACCAGGCCTGACCAACACCAAGCCTTCCTCCACCTGGGGGGGCAACTCGCTGGGCTTGGCTCAAGGATGGAGCGGCTCTTACGCCTCTGGTGAGCAAAAGGAGGAAAAAAGATTACTTGAGAAAAGAGGTTGTCGTCTTTAGTTATCTTTATTTTAGGAGCGTGGCAAAAATATGTTAAAAAAATAGACCTTGAGACTTTGACCTATGGAGCTCTAGTTCACAGAGCACACACCATTACAAATATGATAAAAAGAGTAATACTACTATTACGAGTTTTTTTCCCAAAAAATTCTTCTGTGCATGATCACTATGAAACCTTAAGTCACATGCAAATCAGACTTGGTCAAAGAGCACAGATCACATCTGCTCTCTATCAGTGCTTATCTTGACGAACACACTCTGCTGAAATGACATCCTGAGGTTTACCGGCTCTCATAGAGGCCTCATAACAACATTGTTTCTCTGAATTGCTTTGCTTGTCACTTGTGACTTTTTGGGGAAAATTCATAGGAAATGTATGTTCATAAATGTTTTGAATCTTGAGTCTCTTTTGGTCCTCATTCTAACAGAGGGAACCACCTGGAGTACAGACAGCTCCAACAGGACCAGCAGCTGGCTGGTGCTGAGGAATCTCACACCTCAAGTACGTGTGTCGTTTGACCATTTATTTAAACAATGGGTTAAAGTTGAGTTATTGGCAGGTGTGAGGAGCAATATTTGGGAGCTTTAACCTCAGTAAAAATGGATGCCGCACTATAAGACCATGTGATTTTGAGTGTTATGTATTTTGGCTAATGTTTTGGAAAGGGTTAAATGGTCGCCTGTTTGAACAAATCTACATACACATCTCTTCGAACTGCCACATTCCTGCATATTTTGTTGCCTCCGCAGATTGACGGTTCTACCCTGCGGACCCTGTGCATGCAGCACGGCCCTTTGATCACATTCCACCTCAACCTGACCCAAGGGAACGCCGTGGTGCGCTACAGCTCCAAGGATGAGGCCGCTAAGGCCCAGAAGTCTCTGCACATGTAAGTGCCAGATGCTCTTTGGGAATATCACACCCAAATTCACAAGGAGTTTCTTACTGCTTTCACATCATGACAAATGTGCCATAAACTGAAAAGCGGAGGTCCTACAGGAAAAAGCAATACAGACAAACCACCAAAGTCTAAGACAATCCATTCTATATCATTGATTGACTTCAAAGTTTTTCAAAATACATTTTTAAAGTCAATTATTTTATTTAAGACTGAAACTGTCACAATAAAACCTAAATTAACTTGAGTTTTTAAAAAAATTCAAACAGATTTTCCCAAAAACCTGAACTGAACTGTACTACTTTTGGGGTGTTTGGCAGTTCTGCTGTATTTGTGGGTTCTAGTGATCTCGATCCTTTCCTAGTAGCAGAAACAAGCATTTTAGTCTCATCCTGTGAGGATGAGCGGTAAGGAAAATGGATGGATGGATGGATTCATTATACTTGCACAGGCTCGCAGTCAAATGAAAATTTGATTTAAAAAAAAAAAACATGAATAACGTTTCCAGCTCATTCACAGACCTGTGTTTTTTTTGTTGTTGTTTTTTTGTCAGGTGTGTGTTAGGTAACACCACCATCCTGGCAGAGTTTGCTGGCGAGGAGGAGGTAAACCGCTTCTTTGCACAAGGCCAGTCGCTGACCTCAAACAACACCACCAGCTGGCAGGCCAACCCAGGAACCAATCAGAATCGAATGGGCGGGGCAGCGGCGTCCCACTCCATGGGCCAATGGAGCAGCAGCGGCGGAGGAGGAGGCAAGGCCAGCGGAGGCGACCTGCTTTGGGGGGGAGTGCCCCAGTACTCCAGCCTGTGGGGGCCTCCTAGTGGGGAGGATGCCCGCGGGATCAGGAGCCCCACCCCCATTAACACCCTGCTGCCTGGAGATCTGCTGAGTGGGGAGTCCATGTAGGCGGATGCCACAGTACAGTACCGCACCACCACTACATTGAGGTTCTACCAACAGGAGCAAAACCCAAGCAAATCATGTGGCGATAATCAGCACCATTTTAAAACTTTCTGGAACTGTGAATTAGGAAACGGAAGACTGAGGGCTCAGCAGGCCTTCTGTTTCTTTGATGTTTTACTTTTTATTCCTTTATTTTGCAACCTAAAAAACTAACTCAAACACGACACAAAGAAACCTTTTTGTTTTTTAGGAGAAGCAATCAAAGCTGCCATCTATCTTTTCCCTCCAAGAAGAAATCATCCGAAACAGAATCTCGCAAGCGACCATTCCCAGCATGCCCGTGGCCAATGATGTGGTTGGGTGACCTTTACTCGTTACTTTTTGTTTCTCAGCACTAATATTAGCCTTAAGTGCTCTCCGGGTCCTTTCTAAGCCGCCTTTTTGTTGTTGTTGATAAACTGAAGAAGCAGACGGAATCT